>NC_092012.1:952082-1007082 GCF_042242105.1 Pempheris klunzingeri | reverse complement strand
TTACCACACAGAGATTTTAATGAGCTCTGAAGACGAGTTTCCAGCCTCCTGCTATTTTAAACCACCTTTGTGCCTCCGTTTGCCCCACAGTCCCCCCCCCTCTGCCTTTTGTCTCCTCTTTTCGGCCTCTTGTTCCTCCGTCTCTTCTTCTTCTTCTTCTCTTGTTTCAGGATGTGTCCTCATCCTCTCTCTGTGTTTCTGCCTCCAGCCGCCTGTCGTCTCATGATCATTAAAACCTTCTGATTTAATATCACACTGATAAATACTTCTTTACTGCTTCCATAGAATCAAGCTGCCCTTCGTGCTTGGGACCACTTTTCCTGTTAGCTTGCTCTGATGGATTTAGAGAACAACGGCAGTCTGAAGATTCATTTCCAGCAGTGTGCTCACAGTGGATCTATTAAAGCTACTGAGCAGCTTCTCAGGGGGACATCTGAAATGTTTAATCTGTGAAAACAGACGGCAGGTGCTTGTTATTATCATTATTATTATTATTATTATTATTATTATTATTATTATTATTATTATTATTATTATTATTATTATCATTATTATTATTATTATCATTATTATTATTATCATCATCATCATTATTATTATTATCGTTATTATTATTATTATCATTATTATTATTATTATTATCATTATTATTATCATTATATTATTATTATTATCATCATCATCATCATCATTATTATTATCATTATTATTATTATTATCATTATTATTATTATTATTATTATCATTATTATTATCATTATTATTATTATCATCATTATTATTATTATTATTATTATTATTATTATTATTATTATTATCATTATTATTATTATTATTATTAATAAATGTATTTCTTTTACACACTGTTGCCCATAAAGTTGGAATAATTGTTCAATACCCCCAATTTAGTTAAAGCCTGAATACAGTTTGCAGGTTAATGGTGGTTTAAGTTTCTCTGTGATCTGTTTGATCAATAAAGTTGAGAAGATATAAACTTTATTTATCAAGAATCAATCACATTGTCACAATCATTTCATGAGAAGAGGGAAAAAACATTTTAGTCCAACTTTATGGACAACAGTGTAGATTTATGAATCAAACAGAATGGATCATTAATATAAATAACTCCTCCAGGATCCTTTGATCCACAGAATGAATCAAAGACAAGGGCAGAGACTTTGGGACCTTCTGGAAGTCCAACAACACTGGATCCTACATTTCCCATAATTCAACGCAGTAGCATCTTTTTGTCTGACCGTCCCAACAACTCCAATGTGGCAAATGTGTCATTTATGTTGCAAAACCTCATCAACAGTCTGTTTTAGGATTCTCAGATGAACCTCAGAGACTTTAGTGGAGACGCTGACACAAAGAGACCTGGAGACTGGTCCCTACTGAGTCTAATCACACTGAGCCCTGATGGAGGAGCTCTGCTGCATGTGGTCCCTCCTCTCTGAACCCCTCACCTCCTCCTCCTCCTCCTCCTCCATCTGCCCCCCCCCACCCTCTCCTCCAGCTCACCCAGCTCAGCCATGGACACGGTGGGCGACGTGTCCCCGTTGCTGAAGGAGCAGTACGGGAAGAAGCCGTTACTGGATCCGTAGTCACACAGCGGCTCCGGCTTGATGCCGTTGATGTCGAGGCCGGATTGATCCGGGGATGGCTGGAAGTCCACGTAAAACCCCCCACCTCCTCCTCCACCTCCTCCACCTCCCTCTCCTCCTCCAGAGTCGGCCTGTTAGTGGAAGAGAAGCTCGGTTCATTCAGACTGCAGCAGTTTATCCTCAGAATGAGAAGGACACCCACCCACCTTGGACGACACAGATCCTCCTTCGGGGGAGTTTTGCTCCATGTAGCCCCCCAGCTCATCGGGCAGCTCCGTGAGGCCGGTGGAGGAGAGGCCGTAGTGGGGGGACAGCGGCTCGGCCTCGCCCGGGCTGGGGTGGGACGATGGGTGGAGGGCCCCCTGCTGCTGCTGCTGCTGCTGCTGCTGCTGCTGCTGGAGCCGGTGTTTCTGCACCTCAGCGTACAAACTGTCCCGCTGCTTCTTGGACATGCGACCAAACTTTACAGCTGTGTTTGGGTAGAGGGGGGGGGCAGGGTCAAGTTATTATTAACACCCAGCACTTTTCATTGATGACGTTCAGGATGTGTAGACGATCATTTAGACACATCGGAGAGGAAATCTGCTCCACAAAGCTGCAGAACATGTCTGCCCTGTTTCTAGGAGTGAAGGTTGTCTAGTTCAGGCTGTGGAGGATTTAGGACCAAACCTGCCTGTAAAAACCTTCAGATTACAGACGGAGGTGGAGAATTCAGGCTGGAGGTGAAATCTACTGACACAAAGAGACTAAGTGAAGAAAGTCAAAAACCCTAAATGTGGATTTTGGATGTTTTCTTTCCTCCCGGCTGGAAGAAGATGGAAGAAGAAATGTGAAAGTGGACCCGAACATGACGGAACATGTTTGTGCCTCATTCACACCTTCAGGCTGCTGCAGGAAGAGCTAACAGCTAACAGAAGCTAGCTGCTGCTTCTCTTCACTTTCTCCTCCACCTCCGTCCCGTCGGCCAGCCTGTCCTCACCTCTTGTCCTGTGTTCATTAAGCTGCAGTGATCGATCTGATATCACTAACTAGGATTATTGATTGTTTCTATTAGAAAAGCAGCCAAACGATGGACGGGAGGAGGAGCAGTGAGATAAAATGCTGCACCGAGCCTCTCCAGTGAGGCGGCAGGTGAAGCAACAGCACACCTGAGTGAGGAGCCGCCTCCAACCAGACAGGTCTGTTTTCTATCCTGAACGTGAACACAGGAGACATGGTGCACCTGCAGCACAGCAGAGTGCTGAAGGCCAGAGGGTTCTGCAGGTGAGAGTGTGTACCTGTGTGTGTGTGTGTGTGTGTGTGTGTGTGTGTGTGTGTGTGTGTGTGTGTGTGTCTCACCGTCCCTGGACATGCCCACAGACAGACATTTCTGCAGACGACAGTGTTGGCAGCGGTTGCGGCTCGTTCGGTCAATCAGACAATTTTTCTGTCGCGGACACGAGTAGGAGGCGTTACTCTGCTGACTCCTTCTGAAGAAGCCCTGAGAGAGGAGGAGGAGAGGAGAGGAGGGAGGAGGAGAGAGGAGAGGAGAGAGGAGGGAGGAGAGGAGAGGAGAGAGGAGGAGGAGAGAGGAGAGGAGAGAGGAGAGGAGAGAGGAGAGAGGAGAGGAGAGAGGAGGAGGAGAGAGGAGAGGAGGAGGAGAGAGGAGAGAGGAGAGGAGAGAGGAGAGGAGAGAGGAGAGAGGAGGAGGAGAGAGGAGAGAGGAGAGAGGAGAGGAGAGAGGAGAGAGGAGAGGAGAGAGGAGGAGGAGAGAGGAGAGGAGAGAGGAGAGGAGAGAGGAGAGGAGAGAGGAGGAGGAGAGAGGAGAGAGGAGAGGAGGAGGAGAGAGGAGAGAGGAGAGGAGAGAGGAGGAGGAGAGAGGAGGAGGAGAGAGGAGAGGAGAGAGGAGAGAGGAGGAGGAGAGAGGAGAGAGGAGAGAGGAGAGGAGAGAGGAGAGGAGAGAGGAGACGCTTAGGTCATGTGCAAATATGTACTGTGCACACACACACACACACACACACACACACACACAGGTATACACACACACACACACACAGGTACACACACACAGACACTTTACAGTGTGTGTACAGCTTTAGATTCACACAGATATAAAAGATGGTGCACCACACCTGTCTCCATGAGGTGATGGATGACGGAGTGGGCGGGGCTTACCTTGCAGCCCTCGCAGGTGATCACCCCGTAGTGGATCCCTGATGATTTATCTCCACAGATCTTACAGGGGATGATTTCAATCTGAGCTGCAGACGGAGAGAGGAAGGAGAGCGTGAACATCAGGGCGCTTTAATAACTCTGTTCTGTCAGCGGACATGAGGACGATAAAGTTTATTCAAAGACAACAAAAAAAACAACCCTCAATGTTACTGCATCACAATGTTCACACTTTCTACGGCAGGCGGGAAGAGACAAACTCTCAGCATGATGTTTTCTACGGCAATGTTTTAGGTGTTTTCCGCTCTTCGTGGTTCGTCATGATGCTAACTGGAGGATTCACCCGCTCTGAGCTCCTTCACAAACCTCCTCGTCTCCTCGTCTCCTCTCTCCTCGTGGTGCATTTAAGGGGAGCTGGAAGATCGACTTCCAGGTCAGGTGAGGAGGCAGAAGTTAGAGACATGTGGACGCTTCAGGACTCTAAAATACCTCAAAATGTAAGTGAGGTTTGGTGATTTCAGAGTCAGAATCCAGATGAATGTACTAACACCAAACATATTTATATACTTTAATCAGTAAGCTTCTGTAGAGCTTCACTACAAACCCAACAGAAAACATTAAACAAGTCAGAAATCAGAGCGAATATCTAAATACTTCACGTTATAATTGATTCTTTAAAAGAACTCCAACCCACCAAGCAGTGATTATTATTATATATAATGATTATTTCACAGGTAAACCTTTAAACTTCCCCTGATATTAAAATGTTAAAGATGTTTTCATCACAACATGTGTGTGTGTGTATTAATACACTCAGCAGTTTGTAAGAGAGTGACAGCTCGCCCTGAGCCGCTATATTTAGCAGAGGGAAGTTATGTAAGTGTGCAGCCCCACACACACACACACACACACACACACACACACACACACACACACACACACACACACACCATAAACAAGCTGCTGAGCAGTGCTGAGGCTCGTCTCCCCACCACAGAAACACTCCTGGCTCTCTTGTCTGGTTATGAACCTGCTCATCTGTTTCCATAAAGTCACACCTGCTTCAGCTGAAGGAAACAGAGCAGGATGGGTGCTTCTGCTGGATCTAACCCCCCCCACACCCCCCCAGACGGTGTGTTTTCAGATACCGTCTTTAATGAGTGTCTGCAGCAGTGGTGTGTGTGACGGTCCGAGTCATTTTAAAAACTCTCAGTCACCACACACCCAAAGATACTGTAACTGAGATGAGGAGCTCTGACATCAACACATGTTTTTAAACATGAGTTGATGTCAGAGCTCCTGCAGCCTCACACCTTCACACAGGAGCTCCAGAGCCCACAGGTCCCGACTGAAAAGTCCCATTCAGTCCTGATCCAGGACTCAGGAGCAGCCGGCAGAGACCTGACCGAAGGTCTGACCCTGAAATCCCACCGGGCTCGTCTGCATCTCCTTCCAGCTGCAGTTTGGTTTCCCTCCGTCCTCCATGTTCCTCCACCTCCACCAGGAGCTTTATTTCTCCTGCTGATCAGAGTTCCTGCTAAATGTGTTTCTAACAGGATCAAACAGGCCGCGTTTCTTCTTCTGCTGCTTTAAATGTGTCTCTAACGGGATCAAACAGGCCTCGTTTCTTCTTCTGCTGCTTTAAATGTGTTTCTAACGGGATCAAACAGGCCGCGTTTCTTCTTCTGCTGCTTTAAATGTGTTTCTAACGGGATCTAACAGGCCTCGTTTCTTCTTCTGCTGCTTTAAATGTGTCTCTAACGGGATCAAACAGGCCTCGTTTCTTCTTCTGCTGCTGCTTTAAATGTGTTTCTAACAGGATCAAACAGGCCTCGTTTCTTCTTCTGCTGCTTTAAATGTGTTTCTAACAGGATCAAACAGGCTGCGTTTCTTCTTCTGCTGCTTTAAATGTGTCTCTAACAGGATCAAACAGGCCTCGTTTCTTCTTCTGCTGCTTTAAATGTGTTTCTTGGATGTACTTCCTGCTTTGTTGTGCTGCAGCTACAGACAGCAGCTAAAGTCACAGTCAGAGTGTTTCTCCATCCCAGATGATCCTCTGGCCGTCATGGTGTTAAAAACCCTCTGAGCGGCTGACGTCTGGCCTGGTGCCCCCCCCCATTAGAGAATAATACTGATGTGCTGCTGGAATAAACCACTGACAGTCTGCATGGGGGCTTTTATTTTGAAAACTGAGTGGATTCTCTTTGCCGTTTGTCTGTCTGACTCCGGCTCATAACTGAGCTTTAATTCCACAAGCTGAAACAGGCTGATAAGATCTCGTCTAGCCGAACAGCTAACAGCGTGTAAGAGGAAATAAAAGCGTGGACGACCTTCTCAGGATGAAGACGGGAAAGAAAAGGCCTGAATTTTGCAGGATTCCTCAACTGAGTTCAACTTTATGTGAACCAGCTGACGAGCAAGCACACATAACCCCCCCACCTGACCACCTGACCACCTGACCCAGTGAATGAAGAGCAACATCCTCTGCTGAACTCAGTCAACCACAGCAGTGTGTGTGTGTGTGTGTGTGTGTGTGTGTGTGTGTGTTTTAATGTCGTACTTTTGGTTTGTACTTTGTGTGTGAAAGAATTGTTCATGTGCCTCAAATAAAGTGTTTTGAGCTTCACACTCTTTAACTCTGCGTTCTGGATGCAGAAGAGCAGACAACTGAATCAGTGTTGTGAATCCTGCTGCAAACTACAAACAGCAGCGTTCAGAGTGGTCATTTTGGTAATCAGTAAAACTAACCAGAATTATTTAATCAGGTGAAGGACATCCTTTTTACCTATTTAAATTCACATTCCACCACTTCTCACAGACCACAAACACACCAGTCTCACTTTCTGCAAACACACCAGACTCCATTCACAAAAACTGGGATTTTAGCTCACAGAACACAGGAGCTGCTGGTCTGCTGCTGCCTCCATCAGTTTGTTTGTGTTATTATGTGAACTTGGTTTTTTAAAGGGTCAGTTCAGATCCAACACAATGTTTGTGGAACATGCTGCAACACCAACAAACTACCCAATCGAGGCAGCGGTAGACTGAGGTAAAATCCCTGTTTTAGTGAATGTAGTCTGGTGTGTGTGCTGTTTGTGGTTAAACCAAAAGGATCTTCCAGGTCTCTCTCTGTAGGGATCCTTTCCATGATGCTGTCACACACTTAGAATATCACTCTGAGCCTGTCAGTGGATCAAACAAGCACTTTTAGTGGATCTACTGTGATCAGGTGCAGCCTGTAAAGTCACTTAATAGAAAATTAAGAAATGAGGCAACAAAATCTTCATTATCTGATTAAACTCTGGACACGTGAGATAAATCACAGATAATTTCAGATGATGTTACTGATGATTTACAGGTAAAACATTCATTTATTCCAAATTAAAATGGCCGTGATTACTTGTGTGTCAGGGAGATGTTTAAATATTAAAGTTTAATTAAATGAAGACACCAGTGCAGTCTTAGTCTCTCTTCACTTGGAGTCCGTCACACACAGTTTGGGTTATGGATCTGTGGTAGGTGGAGCCCAGCCAGGAGCTCTGCTAGCTTTAAAATGAAAAAAAGCCTATTTGCATTCTTACATTTGTTTTCCCGCTGATCAGAGGCTGTGGCTGGTTAGCGTGAGTGCAGCATCGGTTTGGTGTGAACAGGATGTTCTTCTGCGGCCACAAGACACTCCAAGTTGTTTAGAATTCAAGAGTTTCGAATTGATGTAACTCAAATACACCTCGGCCGTATTTCTACGTATTTGGGGTTTGAGATGACTGATCGCTACAAAAACATTTTGGGAATTGATCCAGTAGATCATGTCAACTGGCAGCCGAGAACAGGCTGCAACGTGATCCTTTGGGACAACTGCACCTGATCACAGTAGGTCCACTAAAAGAGCTTGTTTGATCCACTGACAGGCTCAGAGTGTTATTCTAAGTGTGTGACAGCATCATGGAAAGGATCCCTACAGAGAGAGACCTGGAAGATCCTTTTGGTTTAACCACAAACAGCACACACACCAGACTACATTCACTAAAACAGGGATTTTACATGGGAGCTGTCGGTCTGCCGCTGTCTTGATTGGTTATCTTGTTTGTGTTATTGTGTGTCTTTGGTGTTTTAAAGGATCAGTTCACATCCAACACAATACTTGCAAAACACACCATGACACAAACAAACAAACTGATTGAGGCGGCAGGAGACCATTAAACTCCAGTGTTCTGCCAGGTAAAATTCATGTTTTTGTGAATGTAGTCTGGTTGTGAGAAATACAATTATTCTAAGTCACCTGTTCTGTAAATATGAAGCTACAGCCAGAAGCTGGTTATCTTAGCTTAGCTTAGCTTAGTTTAGCTTAGCTTAGCAAAAAGACTGGAAACAGAGAAAAATGTTGCTTTGTTCAGTCTGAAGACAACAAAACGAACCGACCAGCAGCAGTTTAATCCGAACAGAAATAAAGAGTTAGAGCAACAATTCACGGCTGTGTGGGGGGTCATGTGACTAATTCTTTTGTCGGATCCTGGAGTTCGCAGGTTGCCTGGTAACAGCTTTTAATTTCATTTCAATCAAACTTTATTCTGTCAGTAAAGTGTCAGTGACGCAGGAGGAGGGACGAATCTCAGATATCGCACATATTTTAGCCTTAATAAATGTTTCAAAGTCAACATAAATAAAACACGCCTCACATCATATACACACTGACTGATGCAGAGACACTCCTGAAACCACACACACACACACACACACACACACACACACACGCAGGCGTCTGTGCTGCAGCTTCCTCTCTGCAGTAATTAGCTCCCTGAGTGTTAATCCCGTCTGAATTCTGCATTTCAACATCAAAGACGACGTTCAACAAAGCCACCGCCTGAAATTAGAGCCGATGTGAGAGCAGCAGATATTTATACACACACAGCCAGCTGCAAACACAAACATCTGCTTTGTTTCTTCGGTCCCCCCCCAGGCTCTCCGGAGGAGCTGTGGAGGCCACCGACTCCACTTCTTTTCCTCCTTCTGTGGCCAAGAAGGAACAGTGAAAGCGAGCGATGGAGGAGAGGACGGGAGGTTTGTGTGACGGCAGAACGAGGACACGTCCATTAAAACCATCCTGAGCTGTGAGCTTGTTTTACATCAGTAGTGTTCACTGAACATATGAGTTTGATCCTCCAGCTTTCAGCAGCAAACCAAAGGTGACTCAGATTCTCCACAGATTTCATTTGAATCTCATGTTTGAGTCGAACCGTCGATTTACGTTAAAGGAATAAAACGCCGCCGCAGTATCGCTTCAGTTTCAGTTAGCGTAGCTTAGCATAAAGACTGGAAACAAAGGGAAACAACTAGCCTGGCTCTGTCCAAAGCTAACAAATACCCACCTGCTTGCACCTCGAACGTTCACTACTTATTTATGGTTTTTGGGAAGTTAAACAACGTATGTTCATCAGTGAGCGTGATCATATTACCTGATCCAACCACCTGTACCACAATTTAAAGGGTCACTCCCCTGTCTGAATGACTGGTAGGTAGTAAAAGTGTTGGAACTGGTCCAGTAGATCACCTCAGCCAGCAGCCACCAAACGGGCTGCAATGGCTGCAACGTGATCCTTTGGGACAACTGCACCTGATCACAGTAGGTCCACTAAAAGAGCTTGTTTGATCCACTGACAGGCTCAGAGTGTTATTCTAAGTGTGTGACAGCATCATGGAAAGGATCCCTACAGAGAGAGACCTGGAAGATCCTTTTGGTTTAACCACAAACAGCACACACACCAGACTACATTCACTAAAACAGGGATTTTACACGACACTTGCTGGTTTGCTGCTGCATCGATCAGTTTGTTTATTTGAGTTATTGTGTTTTATAAAACTATTGTGCAGGATCCAAACTAACCCGTTAAAACAACAGATGATAGCGATAACAGAAACAAACAAACTGATCAAGAAAGCGGCAAACCAGCAAGTTCCATGTAAAATTAGTACTTCTATCAATGGAGTCTGGTGTGGTTGAAGAGTGTGCTATAACGGCTGCTTCTGGTTACACACACACCAGATTCCATTGACAAAAGCACTAATTTTAGCTCACAGAACACAGGAGCTGCTGCCTCCATCAGTTTGTTTCTGTTAGTTTGTGACTTTGGTGTTTTAAAGGATTAGTTTGGAACCAACACAAGCTTTATTTAACTCACAAACACTAAATCAAACCAACTAATCAATTTGATAAGATGTGAAAATATGTCACGCTCGTCTCTCCTCCTCCTCCTCCTCCTCCTCCTCCTCCTCCTCCTCCTCCTCCTCCTCCTCCTCCTCCTCCTCCGTCTCCTTATCAGTGAACCTGAGAGGAAATTGTTGTAATGACTCATAGGCTGTCAGAGCGGCGGCCATCAAACACACAGAAAGCTTTCATGTTCGTCAGCGTCTGTTCTGCACCAACACTCGTCGAACACTCGTAACGAAGTGGATCAGTGAGGGACCTGTGTGTGATGCTCCCTCAGAGAGCTCGCTCCTCTTCTTCAGCTCCTTCCTCCTCGCACATAAATAAGAAGTAGAACTCCCCGTCCTGCCTGATTAGGGCCTCAGCGATCCCAGCGAAGCAACAGCGTTCTCTGCATGGACCATATAGGCTCGTATAGCGTGTCTGCAGCCTGAACTCAAAGACTACCTATTAGTTTCCGTGGAGCTTTCACCCACCACATAAAACCCCAGAACCTTAGACGACTCCCTCTCTTCTTCCTTGTCAAACCCACACTGGCTGCGATGCGGAAAATGTTTGCAGTTCCAATATAATTGGCGGGCAAAGTCCCTCCTCTCCCGGTGGACCTCCACAAGACCTTATTTCAGGAGGGAGATCAGTGCATGTGTCACAAATAAAGCTTTGGTCCTGTTTGAGCTGAGGCACGAACCACACACACACTGTGTTCGTCACATTAAAAGATTAATCATTTTACCAGTCAAGAGAGGCTCAGTTTGCTCTGTGAAAATGTGCAATTAGAACGACGACACACCCAAAGATAACACGACTCTGTGTCCTAACAGACAGAACCAGTCTGCTCTCTGGTTCCTGTTGGTCCGTCCGTCCCAGCTGGATGTCTGGTTTCTGTTTCTGAGGCCTTAAAGCTTCTTAACGGAGGAGCAGCAGCTGAAGTGACAGAGTTTTCTGTCCGATATCTTCTCGTCTCCTCTCAGAAACCTGAAGGAGCTGCTGATGAGGGAGGAGGGAGGTCACAGAGAGCTGACGTCTGATTTCACTTTAAAAAGGACGAACGAGGGCAGAGAGTCTGAACTCTCCGTCTTTAAACTGGAGCGCTGACGTCTCCAGTCTGATCAGCTGGTCGCTACGGGGTTGGTTTCCATGGAGACGACGACAGAAGAGCGTCTGATGTTACGTGATGCCACACGTCTTTTTTTAGTTCATTAAACTATATTGTAAAGTTTAACTCATGAGTCCTTCAGCCGTCATCACACAGACAGCAGTATCAAACCATAGATCCTGATTAACATCCTAACTGACTTAGAGGGAAAAACTTATCGTGATCAAAGCTGCTTCAAGTCTCCTTCTCTACACACATCGATCAGCACATTAGAAAAACACCACTGTAAATGTCCCCGTCGTGGAACTAATAAAGGAATATCTTATCTGGAAGCAGAAACAGACGGACTGAGGTCTTATTTTATCTATTAAACATCTCAGTATAAAACAAATAAGGTCATAGTTACATCTGTTCTGTAGATATGGAGCTGCAGCTGGTTAGCTTAGCTTAGCTTAGCTTAGCTTAGCTTAGTTTAGCAATAAGACTGGAAACAGGGAAAAAGGATGTTCGGTTCAAGTCCTCCTACCAGCATCTCTGGATGATTGACAGGCTCAAAATAAAGGGTCAGAGCAACAATTCACTGCTTTGTCGGGGTCATGTGACTATGTTTCGGTAGGTCTGCTGGTTGCCTGGTAACTTCATTGACCTTACTCCATTCGTGACCTCATTGAGCTCACCAAAGGTTGTGATGCAGGATGAGGGACGTGTCTCAGACGTATGGATAAATGATTCAAAGTCAACATGAGCACCAGCCGGTGTTTTAGAGCTGCACACCAGCAGATGACTTCACGATGCTGTCGTCAACCTTTACTTCCCCTCAGCAGCCCGAGAGGACGCCACGCGGCGCCGGGCCGCTGCGGCACCACGGCACCACGGCCCGACACGTTCTCATCCACCCTGCCGCTCAGACGCTGCCAGGCTCCGCGCCCTAATCTCCTCGGCCGGCGTCTAGATAATCTCCGGGTGGATGTAGTAACGGCAGACATATGGCAGAGGACACGCGCTCGTTCAGCCGGCGGCAGATGAAGCAGCAGCTTGTTCATCAGCCACAGTTGGTGGTTCGCTCAGTCACCTCTGCAGCAGGTCGGCACAGTGACGCTGTGTTCACATTCACTCAGTCAGTCCCAGAGAACTCAGAGGAACCAGCACATACAGCACAGAGCGGTGTTTAACAGCTTCAACAGCTTCAACAGCTTTCTCTCATCAGTGAAATATCTACAAGGTGGGCTGGCACAAAGTGCGGCCCACACATTCCTGGTTCCCAGAGGTTGAATCACACTGACAGACTTCTTTAGCGCCACCATGAGGTTAATATTCCTTTGTTTTGACTGAAATATCACAACAAGGATTAATGTCTCAGGCCTGCAGAGACGGCTAACTTCCTGTTAGACCTCCGCTAACTTCCTGTTAGCCTTCAGCTAACTCCCTGTTAGACCTCCGCTAACTTCCTGTTAGCCTTCAGCTAACTTCCTGTTAGACCTTCGCTAACTTGAATGGGGATAAAATGATTTAATCATGCAGATATTCTAGATTTTCCAAGTGTTATTGGACCAAATGGATCAATTTCTGATGCTGTAATGACTAATTTTTCAGGTTGTGCCTCAAAAAACGTGTCACCTGATTTACAGACGTCTCTTTTACAATGTGAGCGTCACGTGAGAACACAGGACGTAACCAACCAATCAGCAGACTGGACTCTGTCATGTGGTTTGTAGTGATGCTTTGATTTTCCTCTGTGTGATAAGAAACTGAACCAAACGGGAAGAAACTCATTAACTGATTCAGACCAGAGCAGTCAGTCTGTCTGCCTGTCTGTCTGTCTGTCTGCCTGTCTGTCTGCCTGTCTGTCTGACTGGTCCACCTCGGAGAACGTCTCAGCGTCTTGCTCCTCGGCTCCTCCGTCCTCCACAGACACACTTTGTTTTCATCTCCACCATCTGGAGTTGGAGGCTGGAGGTGCAGCTGTGAAATCCTCACACAAACTCTGCCGTGATTAAAAAACTACATTCTGCACCCAGAGTAATTAAATCCAGAGCTCCATACGAACACTTGAACCTTGCAGAGTTTTCCCCGTGGACGCCGCAGATGATCGCTGTATGGATACCACCGTATAATGTGTAATTAGCGGGATAGCCGCGCTGCGTGGAGGCTAATGAGCTGGAAGAATTTCATGAGAGCCACCGCCGGATACTGTGTTTACTTCTAAAATGCTAAAACAAAATCCCTGATGGATAAATTATCTGAGAGCAGGCGCTAAAACATAATAAAGTTTCTCAGAGACCGGATCAAAGAGGGAGGAGAGAGGAGGCCGTTTAGCCGCCGCAGATGTGTCAACGCCGGGTCTGATAGTTTCTCTCCTGTTTTCTCCTTCTGCACAAAGTTCTCAGAGGTTTATCGTTGGTTTGTCTCCGGCTGACTAGATGTTCTCATTCAGAAACATGTGCTGAGTTTAGCTCTCAGCCACAGACGTGTTATATTAATACACAACTCCTCTGCTGTCAAACACACATCTGAGCATGTTGAGGCTCAGACGGGCTGCTGGGATGTTCTCCACCGTCCTGAAGCAGACCAGCAGCAGACTTAATGACGGTCTGCTGTGTTGTTGTTGAGCTGTAAAGGACGCTGTCGTGTTTTTATGCTGCTGTTGTTGAACAGGAAGTGACGACAGTGAGGAGAAGAGCAGCGTCTTCGTCTTTCTGTTAAAAACGGACTAAGAACCAGGATCTGACTGATGGTCCTAACATTAACTGGTCGTATTGTTGATTCATCAAACACGTCTTTGACCTCTGGACTGATAGAATAAAGAGAGGAAGACAAATCTTATGATTAAATGTTGGCTAATAAACTTAAAATGATTCATATAAAACGTGGAATAAATCCTACAGACGTCCTGCTGACAGATTAAATACAGATAATCCACAGGAACACACTACGGTGAAATCTGAGCTCAGGAGCTTCTGTGAGCTTTAGTTTGGAGGTCCAGCACCTGAGGTCCCACCTCCACCTCCACCTCCATCTTCTCTCTCCATCAGTCCACCTCCTCCTCCACCTTCTCTCTCCATCAGTCCACCTCCATCTTCTCTCTCCATCAGTCCACCTCCTCCTCCATCTTCTCTCTCCATCAGTCCACCTCCATCTTCTCTCTCCATCAGTCCACCTCCATTTTCTTTCTCCATCAGTCCACCTCCTCCTCCATCTTCTCTCTCCATCAGTCCACCTCCTCCTCCACCTTCTCTCTCCATCAGTCCACCTCCATCTTCTCTCTCCATCAGTCCACCTCCTCCTCCATCTTCTCTCTCCATCAGTCCACCTCCATCTTCTCTCTCCATCAGTCCACCTCCATCTTCTCTCTCCATCAGTCCACCTCCACCTCCACCTTCACTCTCCATCAGTCCACCTCTATCTTCTCTCTCCATCAGTCCACCTCCCGCCACTTTACCTTCCTGTCATGGCTGACAGAGAATAAAAGAAGCTGGACTGATGCTCGGCGTTGGCGGCCATTTCATAATGATGTCACCAGTGATGTCACCCCCCCCCCCCCTGCAGAAAACAGTTAAATAATCTCCTGGCTGTTGTAATCCTGTGACATAACAGGCTGCTCAACGCCTCCTGCAGCGCTTTCACACAGAGTATGGACCAGACAGACCTGACACACACACACACACACACACACACACACACTCTCACACACACTCACACACACTCACACACACTCTCTCACACACACACACACTCTCACACACACTCACACACACACACACACACACACTCTCACAGCATCAGACTTGTGACTGACTGAGTCGTTTGAATAAACATGAAACATTTCAGTGTCGACGTGAAAAAACAAACCTGTGCGGCAGAATTAAACAGCAGGTCTCATTAAAGGTGTAATACGTGTATTTGGACACCTGGTCCACACAAACAGGGCTCAGTGTTTCATGATTAATAAACAATGAACAGCAAACTGTCCACCCTTCCAATCCTGCCTCTTCTCAACAGTCCTGCAGAGTTCATCATGTGGTGAACCCACTTTTCCACTTGATCCAGTCTGAATCTGAATCTGATGGGTCACCGAACATCATCATCCACACTGCTCTCTGCTAAAGTTAGCGTGTGGTGAAAGCAGGAAGTTAATGTTGTTTTAGCAAAACCATCGTAGCACCAACAAGGTCATCAGGTAGATGTTGGGTTCAGTTTGTGCTGCCGTTAGCTGCTCTACAGTTCAACATCAAACCTCTTTCACCGTCTCCAGCGGTGGAAAGTCAACGTGAACTCGTACTTTGCTTCTTCTCATAACATGTAAAGAACATGTTTCCATTGTGTGATCGCTTGACTCCGATCGGGACACGACTGATGTCACCTGTGAACGTGAGAGTGCCTCTAAATCCTGTCTGGAGGGGGAGTGATATAAACCGGTTCTGCTAGCAGCTGCTGGGTTATTACAGCGTTCAAATACTGATTTGGATGTTGATTAGTGGGGCGACACCTGAGGCTTGGAGGCATTAGGCTCAGGCACGTTTCTCACGCTGCACCAAAAGGTCAAATATCAGGTAAAAAGTGATCTACATGCTAAAATAAAAGTCGGGTTCATCCTCAAAGGCTCAGGAACACCAGCAGTCCAGACCTGCTGCGAATGGAAACCAGGCCAGTATTTGTTCGATCCAGGTCACAAACACACAAACAGCACAGAAAACATTCACAGTAACAATAAAGAAAGAGCCCCCACCACCAGAGACCTGGACACACTTCAACCTGCTCAGTATGTCAAAGGACAGGGACACATCTACCCCCACGATCACATCGGCGTCAGGAACCAGGCGAGGACCTCAGACCTCCACAGGGAGCTTCTGATCCCTCACACTGAGAGGAGCCTGTTGGGACGGTTCAACATCTGATCAGGATCCTCTAGGGCGCCTTCATTTGGAGGTTTTCCAGGCATGTCCAACTGGTAGGAAACCCCCGGGTAGACCCCGAACATGCCGGAGGGATTATATGTCCCATCTGGCTTGGGGACGCCTCGTGATCCTCCAGAAGGAGCTGGGAAACGCCGGCGGGGAGCGGGACGCCTGGACTACTTTGTTTAGCCTGCTGCTATAAGATGAGAGGCAGCAAACAGACTGGAGAATATCCTCAGTGGGAAAGAACCGACCAGCCAGCACAGAACCACAGTTTCACAAACTAAATACACCTCAGAGTGTTCTCATTGGGCCACATGGGGCCTGAAACTCTTTGGGTGACACAACTTGGTAAAGCGATCAGTGTCCCTTATTGTCTACGGAGGAGGAGAGCCTGCTTCCTCTGAAGGCCTCAGCGCTGCAGTTTGGGTCATTTTAGCCAAAAAAACTGACATCATCACGTTGGGCTCAGTGGATCCAAGAGAGTCTCAGACTTCCAGTCATCCTGCCGGGGATTAGCAGAAAGGAGGCAGGTCTGTAAAGGGGAGACTGAACCTTGAGGTGAGGAATCAGGGGGAACCTCTTTGTGTTTTTTACCCCCCACCTGGTTCCAGCTTCCGGCTTTCCAAAAACACACACAGGGACAATTATTTTCACAAGGGAGGGGGGGGGGGGGGGCAGGGGGAACATTCAAGCTCATGGAGATCCAATCAAACCAGAGTCTGTGTGGATCTCAAACGGACTAGATCAACACCGACGACACAAAACCTGCGTGATTATTATGATTATTATTATTATTATTATTAACTGTCACCAAAGTGATTATGGTTCATCCTGAGGGGAGCATGAATGATCCATTAAATAGCTGCTGAGATGTTTCCCAAAAAGCACAAAAGTCAACCTCATGGTGGCGCTAAATACAACATCAGAGTTGTTCCTCAGGGGAACATGAATGCCTGATCAAATGTAAATAAACGTAGATGGATTTATTCTGTTCTTTGAAATGAGTCCTATAATATTATTTTATTAATATTATTATAAATCTGCTCTTTGTGGGACGTGTCCTTACAGGCACTGGGGGGGGGGGAGTTCATGACCTTCTTATAAAATATATATTATAATGTATTTTCATGATGTATGTGTATTTCCCACTTTACTGAGGAATAACTCACCATATTTAACAGACACTTCTGCTGTCTAGAGATGGTGAGAAACATTCGGGGGGTTTAGCTGAAATCTGTGAGCAGCACACAGAGTTTGACATTTAAGAAGGAAAGAAGGACTGTTGGAAGAATATAAAACTGTGTCCCTGAAAGCTGAACTAAAGCTGTTAGATGGGTTAAAGAAAGGAGACTAAACGGCTGCTTCTTAAATTTAATATAATATAATTGTGCTCCATTTGAGTTCAGTGAGGGAATAAATATATAAATATAAATACACACACACACACACTTCTGCATACATGTATTCACCACAGGGTTCTGTTAGTGAGACATCCTCTGAGGATCAGACTCACAACATCATCAGGTTTCATCCTGACCAGCTTTTATTTACTCAAACCGTCACATTATGTTTTACCACAAGCACATCTGAAAACCACATCCTCCTCCTCCTCCTCCTCCTCCTCCTCCTCCTCCTCCTCCTCCTGTCCGACACACTCTCACACACACACACACACACACACACACACACTCACACACACTCCTCTCATATTCCTTTACAGTGTAATTCATTTACTGACGATTCCTAAAATAGTATTTACATGATCAGTGAAGGTGTCGCGTCTCCACAGCAAACACACAAACACACAAACACACACGTACAACCACACGGTGGAGAAACTCTCACTTCACTAAAGCGTCAACTTCAGGAAAATATATCTGCTATTAGTGCAGAATGAATTATACGATCATCACATTCACGTTCTGCTGGGTAGTTTAATCCTAGAACGTGGCTCATAGTTAAAGAACAGACGTAGTGTGCTGGAAGAACTGATTCAAACAAAAAGAAAACTGAAGTAAATAAGTAAGTACAGGTACTTATTTAGTGATAATCAGAGACACAGACAGACAGAGTGGAGCATCTTCCAGGACAACAGAACATCTTTGACAGGACTGAACAAACTGAGTGAAATCAGAGACAGAAAACACTACCTGACACACACTCACACACACACACACACACACACACACACTCACACACACACTCACACTGAATACAGAGGCTGCTTTTAACTCTTACCTTTCATGGCAGAAATCACAAAATACATATTTATAATCCAGAGTCATGGAGGAAGCAGGAGCAGGAGCAGCCTCTGTGTGTGTGTGTGTGTGTAGTATTATATATAAATATATATATACATGTGTGTGTACATGTGTGTGTGGGTGTGTGTGTGTGTGTGTGATCAGCAGCAGCTCCCTCTCAGCTCTGTCACCCTGAGCTGCTCTCTGCACCACATGAGGATCCATGTGACTGTGACATCATCAGTGTGACCACCCCCCCTACTAACCCCGGCCACGCCCCCTCCATGACTGACACAGCTGCCAGCCAATGAGAAGAGAGGTGATGGAAGAGACAGCTCTGATTGGCTGTGTGTGTGTGTGTGTGTGTGTGTGTGTGTGTGTGTGTGTGTGTGTGTGTGTGTGTGAGAAATTATTTGTAATTGTCTGATTTTGCCTCCTGAAATGTTTTAATCCTGATTCACTGAGAGCTGAAGTTTCTCCTGTGGATCAGAAGTCTAAATTAATGTTAGTTTTTTAAAAAGGTAATATTTGTGGTTATTGGTTCTGATCGGCTGCATGTCCTGTCATTATTGATTTAAGCCTGATGGAGGAACATGATGGTCTGATCGCCTGCAGCTGTGGCCGATATATCACACTTACTGCTCTAACTGTTGATCCTGCAAAATGCCTGAGGCCCCAAAACATCATCAACATAATCTGGACGTGGAGCCACAGCGTTTTGCCTACTTCATAATCCTGCCCACAGAAGAAAGTGTTTACCGCCTTACATTGCCATCAGAGAGAACTTTTTGTTGGAGAACTAACTCCATTGTTTTGCTTGATGCTCTCTTCAGAAACACCAAACTCCATTGACAAAAACATTGATTTTACCTCGCAGAACAAGGGAGTTACTAGACTACTGCCGCCTCGATCACTGAACTCTAAAATGTTAGTTTGGATCTGAGTGACTGATTTAAAACACCAAATTCACACACAACACAAACACACCAAGCGATGGAGGCAGCTGTGGCGCAGCAGCTCTCGTGCTCTGCTAAGTAAAATGGCTGTTTTTTTCAATGAAGTTTGGCAGCAGTGGTGCGTCATGTTTTCCCTCGACTATTAAAAGACGATCAGTTTTTAACACACAGCAGCTTCACGATGGACACAAACAACACACTAAGTGTTTGTGCTGCCTCTTTTCGTCACTGTGGCTCACAGAAACAGATGCAGGGGCGGGCGGGGGCATGAAAAGACAGGAAGGAGGTGTGATACAGAGAACAAGAGAGAAAAGAGCAAACAACAAAGAGGAAGATAACACAGGACGACAACAAGAAGCCACAGAGAAACTGCAGCTTCAGCAGAAACGTGTCCACCAATCACATCCATCCGTTCTCCCTCCCAGCTGCACGAGATATCCATCAGCTGAGAACGTGAGTTTCAGTTCACACAGGATGAACTGTTCACTGCTTGAGCACAACAAACCACAAGATGATTCAAGGAGTGAAGACCACCTATTAATGTGTATTCTTACATTTCTACCACATCATCATGTGCACCTGCAGTAAAGCACCTGTGGATGTCTGACAGCATCATGGAAAGGATCCCTACAGAGAGAGACCTGGAAGATCCTTTTGGTTTAACCACAAACAGCACACACACCAGACTACATTCACTAAAACAGGGATTTTAGAGAACAGGACACAGGAGCTGCTGCTCTGCTGCTGCCTCCATCACTCAGTTTATTTGTCTTATTGTGTGTCCCACAAATATTGTGTTGAATGTGAACTAACCCTTTAAAACACCAAAGTCACATAATAACAACTGATCCAGGCAGCAGCAGACCAGAAACTCCTTTACTCTGTGATGTTAAATTACTGTTTTTGTCAATGGAGTCTGGTGGCTTTGAAGACAGCGAGATTGTGGCTTTCTTGGTCATTAAACCTGCATTTCTCATCATATAATGATAAGATAAAATAAGTCTGACAAAAATGTTCACTATAAGGTGAAAAAAAAAAGTAAAATGTCATTTGATGAACATTTCCCCTCATTTATCTTAAAGCAGTAAGACAGAGGTGTGGTTCCACTGGGGGTTGAACCCAGGACCTTCTGCGTGTAAAGCAGACGTGATGACCACTACACTATGGAACCTGTGTTTTACATAGAATTACGTTGAATTTCTATTCAAAAACATTAAATCTTTTCTTTTTAAGCCGCCACAGCTAGAGGAGTTTGTACTTTCCATCTGCAACGACCCACTGGAGGCAGCAGCAGCAGCAGCTCCTGTGGTCTGCGGGGGTAAAATTACTGTATTCACAAAACAGGAATTTAACCTGGGTCCTATTTTCACATATTTTGGTTTGAAATGAGTGTTTGAGGTACAAAAAGTTTTGTAACTCATCCACTACAGTGCAAAGGTCTGTTTTCAGGTTCAAGGACTCAGATCAGGTCCAGGGACACAATTACTGTAAAGGTCCCATATTAAAGTCCCTGGTGTGCTTAGAGACCAGACTCTGAGCAAAGACCGTCCGCTCTCCAGCTTTCAGTAAATGTGTGAAAACACTCTGTTTAGATTCGGATCCCTTTCTGATGTCATAAGGGGATCTGTTGATCACGTGACCTCCTGCAGCCCTTCAGCAGGCCGACCCTGAATCTACAGAGAGCTAACAGAGAGCTAACAGGGCGCTAACAGGGAGCTAACAGAGAGCTAACAGGGAGCTAACAGGGAGCTAACAGAGAGCTAACAGGGAGCTAACAGAGAGCTAACAGGGAGCTAACAGAGAGCTAAGAGAGAGCTAAGAGAGAGTTAACAGGGAGCTAACAGGGAGCTAACAGGGAGCTAACAGAGAGCTAAGAGAGAGCTAACAGAGAGTTAACAGGGAGCTAACAGGGAGCTAACAGAGAGCTAACAGGGAGCTAACAGAGAGCTAACAGAGAGCTAACAGAGAGTTAACAGGGAGCTAACAGGGAGCTAACAGAGAGCTAAGAGAGAGCTAACAGAGAGTTAACAGAGAGCTAACAGGGAGCTAACAGGGAGCTAACAGAGAGCTAACAGAGAGCTAACAGGGAGCTAACAGGGAGCTAACGGAGAGCTAACAGGGAGCTAACGGAGAGCTAACAGAGAGCTAACAGAGAGCTAACAGGGAGCTAACAGAGAGCTAACGGGGAGCTAACGGAGAGCTAACAGAGAGCTAACAGAGAGCTAACAGGGAGCTAACAGAGAGCTAACGGAGAGCTAACAGGGAGCTAACAGGGAGCTAACAGAGAGCTAACAGAGAGCTAACAGGGAGCTAACAGAGAGCTAACAGAGAGCTAACAGGGAGCTAACAGAGAGCTAACGGGGAGCTAACAGGGAGCTAACAGAGAGCTAACAGAGAGCTAACAGGGAGCTAACAGAGAGCCCCCAGTGTCTGCTTCATAAAACTAATCTGTGGAGCGCTTCTGAAAACGATTTAAGCTGCCTGAAACCAGCCGGCAGAGTGAAGCCGAGCGCTGGAGACTTCAGGCTGCAGGCGAGAGGAAGCTGAGGAGCAGCAGGAGCTTCATTCTTCCTCCAAATTGGCAGAACGGGGGGGACGATTTACGCTCTCCGCCTCCCCTCATCACAGCCAGTCAGCAGGTTCTGAGTTGTTTGGAGGAGGCCTCCACGGCGCCCGGAGCCTCCGATCGTCCCACGCACAGAGGATCTCACATTCATTATCCGTCCTCATCAGCTCTAACGAGAGCGGCTCAGCTCCGGCAGCGGCCCCCCCACCACACATTTATCATCATTTATTCTGCAGGCCCTCCACAGTTTACAGGACAAACGGCTCCTGTGTGGAAAAACTAAACTGTCGGTGCATTAAAAACTCATCCGGTGAGACTTTGACTGGTTTCTGCTTCATCCAGACTCATCGGAGCTGTTTGTGGTGCCGGAAGCCGTGAGAACCCACAGACTGCTCTGCCAACAGCTTTTATTGTTCAGTACCTTCGTGTTTGGAGATAATTCATCTTTACTGTTCGACGGATCCAAACAGTGTTTGTGTGAAACAGTCACAAACACATTTATCTCAGATTAAACTCTGATTTTAGCCCTGAAACTGTTCTTGTAGTTGATCTGTGACTGTATGATCGCAGAGAATATTCAATTCATTCTCATTTTTATTGCAAATTCTCCCATAATTTCCAGCCTTAATCTCATAAACACAGAGTTCTTTCTCTGAATATTAATATGACCCCCCCACCCCCTCGCTGAGGGACAGAAACAGTGGACTTACATGTGTGCGTCTTCTTCACGGCCGCCGACAAACCTGCAACACAGAGAAGAGCAGATAAGATGAGCTGAAGAAAACCTCATTTATCCTTCAGAGCAACACTGATAACCGACGAAACAGATCGAGTTTAGAGCAAAGATTGTAGTTTTTTAGTTGATATTGATGTTTTTAAAGTAACCATAGCAGCAATAGTAACTAAATGTGTGTTCTTCTTTGGATCGTCACTGATTTTTGAAGCTTCGTCTTCTGTAGCCGTGGATCTTCTTCACTCATTCAGAGACAGGTAGTGGCTAACAGACATTTATTTAACTCTGACAAACACCATTTCCCATCAGCCCTGGGTGTTTGAAATGTAGTTTTTACTGCACTCACAGATAAAACCTTATTTAACGTTGTTAGTTATGAGAGTTTGGGGGGAAAGTCTCCTTCACTTCAGAGGACTGAGCTTACTTTATTTCTAAAGCTGATCCAAATATTACTAATAATCAGAATCCTAAGGATAATACTAATTATAGAGAGATAATAAGGAGACGTCATGACAAACAAACAGGAAAGTAGAGCCCTGATTTTATATCTAAAGGTTTGATCAGTCTGAGTTTGGACCGTAAACCTGAACAACTGTCAGAACAAACAGAAAACAATAGAGCCACTTCACTTCAGGGTGTCATGCCCCCCCCCCTCCTGACTGGCTGCTCTCCAGAGGGCTGCAGGGGGGACGGGGACGGTCCCAGGGCCAAAATCTGTCGCTGCTCTGGTGACACACGGCCGAGTGTGTGTGTGTGTGTGTGTTTACATCTACTGCTGCCTCAGGGGTTAGTCAGTTAAGCAGCTCCTGTGTAAAATCCCTGTTTTAGTGAATGTAGTCTGGTGTGTGTGCAGAGAGCGATAGAACGGCTGTTATAACACACTCAAACACACCAGACTCCATTGAAAAAAACAGTGATTTTACCTCCACAGAACACAGGAGCTGCTGGTCTGCTGCTGTCTCCATTGGTTAGCTGCAGTTTGAACACACAAACTGACTTTTGAGTGCTATTACATTTATACCCAGGATTAATTGTAAACACTTGTTGTTGTTGTTTAGAATAGTAATTGCTAAAAAACAGAGGTTCCATAGTGTAGTGGTCATCACGTCTGCTTTACACGCAGAAGGTCCTGGGTTCAACCCCCAGTGGAACCACAGCTCTGTCTTACTGCTTTAAGACAATTATATCATCAGCTGTAACCTCAGTGAGGGGAAATGATCATCACAGAATAGAGACTCAAGTTGTTCTTGTAGAAGATGACGCAGGTCTTCTAATCTCAGGATCAGAGGTTTGTTCCTGATGCTCAGACCAGCTGCTTCAGGATCTTCCAGGTCTCTCTGAAACTGCTGACATTTTAGTCACCTTATAGTGAACATTTTGTCAGACTTATTTTAGAGTACAGGTTGAATGACCAAGAAAGCCACAATCTCACTGTCTTCAAAGCCACCAGACTCCATTGGCAAAAACAGTAATTTAACATCGCAGAGCAAAGGAGTTGCTGGTCTGCTGCTGCCTGGATCAGTTGTTATTATGTGACTTCTGTGTTTTAAAGGGTTAGTTCACATTCAACACAATATTTGTGGGACACACAATAACACAGACACACTGACTGATGGAGGCAGCAGCAGAGCAGCAGCTCCTGTGTCCTGTTCTCTAAAATCCCTGTTTTAGTGAATGTAGTCTGGTGTGTGTGCTGTTTGTGGTTAAACCAAAAGGATCTTCCAGGTCTCTCTCTGTAGGGATCCTTTCCATGATGCTGTCACACACTTAGAATAACACTCTGAGCCTGTCAGTGGATCAAACAAGCTCTTTTAGTGGACCTACTGTGATCAAGTGGATTAGACACCAAAATATGTACAAATAGGGCCCAGATTTTAGAAAATGGGGGAGTAAATCACCATGGTGATCCTCACCTTTTGTCATCACTGCAAATGTATTTTCAGAGCTCAGATTTCTGTATTATGTCAGACGTTTTCCCGCCTACACTGTAAAACATACAGTAGATCAAATCCTGGGTAAGTGTGTGTGTGCTTTGATTTTTCCGTTCAGCTCTCCCCCTCTGGTGCCGTTCACCTCCTCTGTCAAGTCTCCTCCCATCAGCCATCTGGTCGTCTGCCATCTCTCCCTCACACACACACACACACACACACACACACACACACACACCACAGCCTGTGGAGGCAGACATGCAGCGTCTCCTTGTTCAGTCCTTCCAGTCACCTGAGGCTGACAAAACTTTTAAAAGTCACTAATCATATTTATAGTTTTGTTCTGCAGTGTCTTCGTATTTTACAGCGTAATCCCCCTTTTGTGTGATCTGAGCTCTGGAGGATGTGGACGTAGGTGGATGTCGCCTACAAGTGTCCCGATGGAGCTCCTTTGGCCTCGATCCGCTCTGATTCCTTTAATATTGATTTATATTGTGCTGATTCAGACCCTCTGATCCTGATCTGATCCTGGGTTCATCTTTGCTGAAGACAAATAAAAAGTCTGATGGTAAGAAGTGTCCCACAGCCACACCAACATGCAGTACACTAAGAGGGTAATTCTGATATTTCTCCCCCTGGTCCTCTCTGTCCTCATCCTGGTGTGTGAGTGACTGGTAGGTAGTAAAAGTGTTGGAACTGGTCCAGTAGATCACCTCAGCCAGCAGCCACCAAACGGGCTGCAATGGCTGCAACGTGATCCTTTGGGACAACTGCACCTGATCACAGTAGGTCCACTAAAAGAGCTTGTTTGATCCACTGACAGGCTCAGAGTGTTATTCTAAGTGTGTGACAGCATCATGGAAAGGATCCCTACAGAGAGAGACCTGGAAGATCCTTTTGGTTTAACCACAAACAGCACACACACCAGACTACATTCACTAAAACAGGGATTTTAGAGAACAGGACACAGGAGCTGCTGCTCTGCTGCTGCCTCCATTGATTAGTTTGTTTGTGTTATATTGTGTTACATAAATATTGTGTCAGTTTCCAAACTGACCCTTTAAAGCACTGAAGTCTCACAATAACTCAAACAAACAGCAGCAGCAGACCAGCAGCTCCTGTGTTCTGTGAGGTAAAATTACTGTTTTTCTCAATGGAGTCTGGTGGCTTTGAAGAGAGCACTTAATGGCTGTTATAAACACCAGAGTTCTCCTTTATTGTCTCCTGTGTGACTTTATACTGTGATTGTAATGAACTGAGGCTGCTGAACTGGAAGTACAGAGGCAAAGACACACTGTAGGACAAAGAGTCCTGTGTTACCTCTGATGATGAAGCTCCAGCTGAATCCTTTGTGACTTCAGCCATCTTGGGGTGTTTCTGAGCAGAGGATGATTTTTATTTCCTTTGCTGGATTATTTCTGGTCACATTTAATGGTTTTTCGCTGCAGTCTGAGCAGGACTGATGGTGGAAAAAAAAAAAAAACTGCTGCAGCTCCTCCAGCTCTGAGGAATCACTTTTAAATTGTCAGCTGACCTCCAGCTGACTCCTGAAGGACGAACAGGATGATGTGGGAAATAAACATCTTTGTGACTGAGACTGACGGCAGTTTGTCCTCAAACTGTCCAGCAAAGAGCTTCATAGACACACAAGCTGGACAGTTAATCAAAAAAGAAAGGAGGAGGAACGACCCTGATAGATCAGAGCTACCTTTTACTGCCTGGAAGCACACGGGAACATGGCGACTGTCCCCTGGGGGGCCCTCAGGGTGCTGCAGGCACTCCTCAGAGATCAGGCTGAGGAGAAAGGTGAAGATCACCATGAAGATTTCTCCTCTTCAAGAGTAACTTTGTTGTTTTTAAAATCTGGGCCCTGTTTGTTCATATTTAGGTTTCTCAGACTACAGGAGCTGCTGCTGCTGCCTCCATCGCTTAGTTACAGATGGAAAATAGTGAATTGAATAGTAATCTGCATCAGACACAGGTTCCATAGTGTAGTGGTCATCACGTCTGCTTTACACGCAGAAGGTCCTGGGTTCAACCCCCAGTGGAACCACAGCTCTGTCTTACTGCTTTAAGACAATTACATCATCAGCTGTAACCTGAATGAGGGGAAATGTTCACCACAGAATAGAGACTCAAGTTGTTCTTGTAGAAGATGACGCAGGTCTTCTAATCTCAGGATCAGAGGTTTGTCCCTGATGCTCAGACCAGCTGCTTCAGGATCTTCCAGGTCTCTCTCTGTAGGGATCCTTTCCATGATGCTGTCACACACTCAGAATAACACTCTGAGCCTGCCAGTGGATCAAACAAGCTCTTTTAGTGGACCTACTGTGATCAGGTGCAGTTGTCCCAAAGGATCACGTTGTAGCCATTGCAGCCCGTTTGGTGTCTGCTGGCTGAGGTGATCTACTGGACCAGTTCCAACACTTTTACTACCTACCAGGGCTGAAGTTTCTCTGACACACCATCGCAACATCAGCAACATCAGCAACATGACTGCTGCACATCTTGGACCTGCTTCCTGCTCCTGATGGTGTCAGATATCACTCACGCCTGAAGCTCTAGACCCGCCTCATCCTGCTCAGAGCAAACACTGAGCCGCTGTGGTATCGCTGAGGGAACCTGAGCGAGCTGCTTCCACTCCAGAGGAAGAATAAACAGGTAAAGATAAACGGTCCGGTTGATTTCATTGATCATCGAACGCTGACCTGGAAAACAACTCGATTCCACGTGGCTGCAAAAGCCCTCATCAGCAGAAAAGCCCTCGCTCTGTTTCCAGGTTCAGCGCACGGCGTCGTTCATCTGCAGCGACCTTTGACTGCCTCCTGAATTAATCCTGCCTGCACACAAACACACACATCCTCCGCACACGCTTCATATTTCAAAGACACGATAATAGGCGCTGTCATCAGGCACCTACGAGGCTTCAGCATGGAATCTAGGCCAGATTAGAATATTCATCAGCTCTGCCCTTTTCAACTCCAGGCTGCAGCAGGAGGAGGAGACGCTGCTTCAGCCGCAAGAGCAACAGAAACCCAGAATCCTTCAGGCCGTCAGGACGAGGCGGGGAGATCATCTGTGATCAAATGTGATCATCTGTGATCAAATGTGATCAAATGTGATCAAATGTGATCAAATGTGACGCAGAGTTTAGAAGAAAATCAGTGAGTGGTGCTGTTTTTATCCACTAGTGCTCTGTGATCAGCAGGAGTCACTTCCTCTGGTCTCTTAGTCCAGTCAGAAAACT
The DNA here is from genome assembly GCF_042242105.1 of Pempheris klunzingeri. Taxonomy (NCBI): domain Eukaryota; kingdom Metazoa; phylum Chordata; class Actinopteri; order Acropomatiformes; family Pempheridae; genus Pempheris; species Pempheris klunzingeri. The sequence continues at coordinate 979,461 of NC_092012.1, read as the reverse complement.
AAAGCACCACAGAAGAAGAGAGCTCAAGACGCCATTAAAAACGGTAGGAAACATGATAGAAACATCACATCTGGTTCTTTTTCATGTGTTGTTGTAAGAAAGGTCACAGAGTGGATCAGGAGTTCAGTGTTTGAGAAAAAAACAACCTTATTTGACTGAAATTGAAGAAATTCTTTTGTTTCCATGAACTTTTTCTGCTGTGAAACCTCAAAGTATGAATTAAAGAATATTGATGGAAACACGACAGCGTCCCACGACAACGATGAAACTGAAGTCGTTTTCTATTGTTTTGGTTGTTTTACGACATGTTATAGTTATAAAGACCCTTTACCACTGAAGGTGTATTCATTCATTATTCATTCCTCTTATCCTTAATGTTGCGTTCAGGTGTATTCGAACAGCCAACGAACTGTTGCCATGGTGATGTCGAATTGTTTTTATCGTATCAAAATTATGGTATGAATTACATATATAATATAATAGTGATGAAGCTTTGCAGGTTTTAATCCAAAGCATCAGGAACATTTTTGAGAATCTTTATCTGTACCATTTTATATTTATTTTGTTCAGAGCAGGCGGCCGGTGTGAGAATCAGGAGGAGCAGAGTTAGCAGAGTTAGCAGAGCACACTCACCTCCAATGCAAACAGGGTTTGTTTCATCAGCTGATAAGAAGACAGAGCTGTGGTTCCACTGGGGGTTGAACCCAGGACCTTCTGCGTGTAAAGCAGACGTGATGACCACTACACTATGGAACCTGTGTGTCAGGACTAGTCTGAGTGTATCAAGTCCTCCACCTGTGTGCTGTTACATTTATACTTCTCAGTAGTTGAACAGTGAGGACCTTCACACAGGTTCCATAGTGTAGTGGTCATCACGTCTGCTTTACACGCAGAAGGTCCTGGGTTCAACCCCCAGTGGAACCACAGCTCTGTCTTACTGCTTTAAGACAATTATATCATCAGCTGTAACCTGAATGAGGGGAAATGATCATCAAATAGCGGAAGTGCCGACACTTTAGTCACCTTATAGTGAACATTTTTGTCAGACTTATTTTAGAGTACAGGTTGAATGACCAAGAAAGCCACAATCTCACTGTCTTCAAAGCCACCAGACTCCATTGACAAAAACAGTAATTTAACATCACAGAACAAAGGAGTTTCTGGTCTGCTGCTGCCTGGATCAGTTGTCATTATGTGACTTTGGTGTTTTAAAGGGTTAGTTCACATTCAACACAATATTTGTGGGACACACAATAAGACAAATAAACTACCTGATGGAGGCAGCAGCAGAGCAGCAGCTCCTGTGTCCTGTTCTCTAAAATCCCTGTTTTAGTGAATGTAGTCTGGTGTGTGTGCTGTTTGTGGTTAAACCAAAAGGATCTTCCAGGTCTCTCTCTGTAGGGATCCTTTCTATGATGCTGTCACACACTTAGAATAACACTCTGAGCCTGTCAGTGGATTAAACAAGCACTTGTCTTACTGCTTGAACACCTTTGTAGCTGCAGCCTGAAGGAGGAGAAATGTTCACCACAGAATAATAAATCAAGCTCTTCTCTTAGAAGATGATGCAGGTCTTGGTTGGTTCCTGATGCTCAGACCAGCTGCTTCTTCTGGATCAAACTCTGGTACAGATGCAGTCCAAGTTTCTCAAACCTTCTAAATGTTGAGAACGAATCCCAAAACAGTGTAGTTTTATTTGACGTCCTGTTTCAGCTCTCAGTGATACTGAGGCTGGGCACAGGTTCCATAGTGTAGTGGTCATCACGTCTGCTTTACACGCAGAAGGTCCTGGGTTCAACCCCCAGTGGAACCACAGCTCACGGTCTACATTCGTCAGCCCCTAAGTGGACCAGATCACCTGAGGGATCTTATAGTCTTATCTCTTTTTTACAGCCTGTTTGAGGTGATCTACTGGACCAGTTCCAACACTTTTACTACCTACAGTCATTTAACATATCTTAGTTTTACTCTCTGAAACTGCTCTGTAAATATCAGACCTGAGCAGCCGACCACTTTAGGACCACACATGCAGTTTGGGGCTCCGTCTGCATTTTAGTGATCCTCCTCTTCCTCCTCTTCCTCCTCCTCCTCCTCCTCCTCCTCCTCCTCCTCCTCCCAGTGTCTCTGCAGTCTGTTACAGCAGATCACACACTGACACACTGACCCAGAACCTGCAGCTCGCTGCTGAAATATTCAACGACTCTCGCTGTCAGAGGACGGCGGGGGCTCACACCAGTCACAGTGAGGCTACAGATGACAACGAAGGGCGCGCCAGCACGATGAAACGTTGTCCCCCCCCACCCCCCCAAATACACCTGACAACAGATGAATTACAGCCACACCTGTCGGCCCTGCAGACAAAATCACTGCGGTCAGACGTCAAGATATTTTAGAAAGGAAACATTTTCTTCTACAACTTCTACACTGTTGAAGGATGACGATGAACCACGAGCAGGGAAAACTGTGCTGAAGACCACGTTTAAACTAAGAGTGAGAACGTTAGCATGGAGCTAAAGCTGCACGCTCTTCTCTTGTATGTCCTCCAGGGATCTTCTGGATCTTTGTCTCGGTTGGGTTTCACACTCGCATTGTAAAGCTAATCAAACATTGAGTGTGCTCTCACTATGCCGGGCCGTTTCAGTCGTCCTGCTCTCCTCCATAATTCATCAGCTGAGCTGAGCAGAAGGCTGCAACATAAGGAAGCACATGAGGGACGGAGAAGCTGCTTCCCTGTAGGGTTCAGCCGGGCCGGACGCCGCGGCAGAGAGAGGAGGCATTAGGCAGAAGAGGCGGGCGACATGGTGAGTGGATCCCTCCGGGCTCTGATGGATGGAGGGGAGGAACATTCGCTCACAGCGAGCTGAGCCTCGAGGATGCTGAAGGAGGAAGAGCTCTCTGGGACAGAGACACAGCCTGGACGGCCATCAGCAAGAGCAGCTTCATCACAAACACTGTGCCTCCTCTGCCGTTTGTCTTTGGTTCTTCCCCCACCGGCACTCCACACACACACACACACACACACACACACACACACACACACACACACACACACACACACACACACACACACACACACACACACACACACACACACACACACACACACACACACACACACACACTCCCTCCTCATGCATTTTTTACTCAGCTGTCTGCTCTTATTATGTGTTTCAGTTGGTCTGAGTTAGTCAGAGCTGCTCTAGACATGTTTGACTCTGAACTGACGGAGTGTTTGAATATTCTGGTTGTAGTCTGGTTAGAAAAAGTCACCTTTCGTCTTTTGAATGCCCCAAAAACACTAAACACTCACCTGTATTACGTCCTGGTACCCAAACAGCAGACTAGGCTGATTTTCCAGCGATAACTCAAGTCGTGCTACATGTGTGATGTGAGTAAACGCAGGAATGGATGCAGTTCGGTTGGGTTTAGGCACCAAGACTACATGGTTAGGATCAGGAAATCAAAGGTTCAAACAAGTTTGTTGGATCCAGAACAGAAAGAAGGAAGTTACATCACGTGCGAATCAGAACTTATGTTGAAATAAATCGACACTGACTTTTGGTTTCACACGAGTCTCCTGGGTAGAAGTCCTGTGTTTGACTATTGTCATCGGTGGAACTTGAATCCGAAGGCTGCGCAGCCTCAAGCGGTCACAAGGAGACAAAACAGTCCTTCGTCTGAAGTTTTACCATCGAAAACCTTCATCCTCCAGCAGGATCACAGACATTACACCAGTTCAATCACTATGCTTCATAAACTGTGTTCATCCTGTAGTTTGGAGGTGAGATGATCTGCTGTTGGCCTTTGGTCTGGTCACTCTGTAGCTTTAACCCCTTAAAAAGGATCGTAAGGCACCAAAAAGCAGCACGACCTCCAACTGTGGAGAAAAACCTGGCTTGTGTGCTTTCCTGGAGAAAAACAGCCAGCAATGAAAGGTTTTCTGGATTTAGTCTAATGTGAGCTTGTCATGTCATTCAGCTCCCTCTGCACATTTTCTATTTTGATTTCAAAAACTCTTTGATTTATTTTTGTTCGCTTTGATTCAAGTATCTTCAGAGGTTTCCCTCTCCAACCACAGAGCGCCTCGACTTTCTGCCATTTTTCAGAAGTGGAGATCACACAGCCGGCACGCTTCAGCGATGTGCAGTCAAACCGCAGAGATCGACAGAAGCGACGCTCACGTGTCGCGGCGGAAAGACGACCTGACGGGAGCCGAGCGATGAGGAGGCTGATCGCGTTAAGTGCATCTGACATGTCTGGCTAAACTCGATGAGTTTTTAGGAGAAACACGGAGTGTAAACACAAATTTTTAGCCTTTTTGAGGCCGTGCAGACAGTAAACTGCAGCTGAGGCTCTGCCAGGTGTCTGACAGTTTGTCTTTCTAACAACTGACGACAGAAAGAGAAACGCTCAGTCCTCCAGGCTGCAGCAGGTACAACGTGTGCTGTCAAACACTGTGGTCTCTGCCACCTCGACTGTGTCTGGAAACTGTTTTAAAGCTCTGAAAGATAAAAAAAAAAAGTCACAGACGATGGAGAGAGTCTGTCTCAGCAGAGATTACAGCTCCTGCAGCTTATAATTGTTCAGAGCAAGTGGCTCCTCGTACCAATTATAGAGCATTAGCAGCAGCCGCCAAAGTCATTTCATCGGCGCTCATGGGGGAGCTCAACACAAAAAGAGAAAAGAAGAAGAAGAAGAGGAGGAAGCCACCCTTCCTCTCGCTGCCTTCAGTCGCCCGCAGCATCAAATGAAGTGAGCACTTAAGATGGAGGAGATACACTAAGATTTAAGGATTAGACGGAGAGATGTGACTTGTTTTAAAGTGAGGAGCAACCACAGCACACAAACAGCAGCTTCAACAACACCAGCGTGCATTTAAACAAACTTTCTTTTACCTGCCGTCACCGAGCAGGAAAACTGCAGATGTAACACAAGCTGCACCTGCGTTCCACTAAGCCTTAACAAGGATTTATTTTTGACTGTGAATGTTACACAAGCATGACATGAAATATGTCCGACAACAAGTCTCCGTGCTGTAAAACACAACAGTCCGGTACAGTCACGTCCGCTTACGTCTCCTTTAAAGGTCATTACAGCGGATTAATACTTCACTGTCGAGACTCACGACACACAGGTTGAAGAATAACTGTGGTATTTTTAAACCTGGGCCCTGTTTTTACATATTTGGGGTTTGAAATGACCCAGTAGATCAAATCAGCAGGCTGCAACTGAGCTGCAGTGGCTGTGATGTAATCCACCTGATCACAGTAGGTCCACTAAAAGAGCTTGTTTGATCCACTGACAGGCTCAGAGTGTTATTCTAAGTGTGTGACAGCATCATGGAAAGGATCCCTACAGAGAGAGACCTGGAAGATCCTTTTGGTTTAACCACAAACAGCACACACACCAGACTACATTCACTAAAACAGGGATTTTAGAGAACAGGACACAGGAGCTGCTGCTCTGCTGCTGCCTCCATCAGTCAGTGTGTTTGTCTTATTGTGTGTCCCACAAATATTGTGTTGGATGTGAACTAACCCTTTAAAACACCAAAGTCACATAATAACAACTGATCCAGGCAGCAGCAGACCAGAAACTCCTTTGCTCTGCGATGTTAAATTACTGTTTTTGTCAATGGAGTCTGGTGGCTTTGAAGACAGTGAGATTGTGGCTTTCTTGGTGACAAAAAAAGACTAAAATGTCGGCAGTTCATTGACTGAGATTTTACAGAGGTGTTGCTGGTCTACATTTAAAGCATCAGGAACATTTCTGGGGATCACTGGACTGCATCCTTATCACAGTTTGATGCCAAAGAAGCAGCTGGTCTGAGCATCAGGAAACATCCTCTGATCCTGAGATTAGAAGACCTCCATCAGTCTCTATTCTGTGGTGAACTTTTCCCCTCACTGAGGCGACATTTATCTTACAGCAGTAAGACAGAGCTGTGGTTCCACTGGGGGTTGAACCCAGGACCTTCTGCGTGTAAAGCAGACGTGATGACCACTACACTATGGAACCTGTGTGTCAGGACTAGTCTGAGTGTATCAAGTCCTCCACCTGTGTGCTGTTACATTTATACTTCTCAGTAGTTGAACAGTGAGGACCTTCACACAGGTTCCATAGTGTAGTGGTCATCATGTCTGCTTTACACGCAGAAGGTCCTGGGTTCAACCCCCAGTGGAACCAGTAACTATGTTCTGTCAGCATCAGTCAACAATATCACCACAGTGAAAAGTTCAGACTCCTTTTAGAGGCGACACCAGGACAATATTCATGTTATCAGCTCCTCAGACTGACTCAGCCGGAGTCCAGCTAGTCCATTTTCTGTCTTTATGCTAAGCTACGCTAACGTTTCCAGGCTGTAGCAGTATGCAACTGATCGTCATGAGCACACACACACACACACACACACACACACAGGGCTGGTTACTTCCTGTCTAACCACAGTAACACTCTCTACCTCCTCAGACTGCAGCACTTTATCACCAGCAGCCAAACACAATCGACACACGGCTGCTGCAGCTGAACACTCTGATCATCAGGTACATGGACCAACTAACCAACCAACAAACTAACCAACTAACCAACCAACTAATCAGAGGAGCAACCAACCAACCAACCAACCAACCTGCCAAGCAACTAGTTAAGTAACCAAAGCGCTAACAAACCAACCAACTAATCAGCCAAGTAACCAAACAATGAGAGAGTGTGTAGCTCTGTGGATATATCACACACACACACACACACACACACTCACACACACACACACACACACACACACACACACACACACACACACTCACACACACACACACACACTCACACACACTCACACACACACACACACACACACACACACACACACACACACACACACACACTCACACACACACACACACACTCACACACACTCACACACACACACACACACACACACACACACACACACACACACACACACACACACACTCACCCCTCCCACGCTTATTAAATATATTAAAGAGGTAGTTTGAGCCTCTTGCTGCTCCAGTTGGACTCCGACTGAGAGAGAAACATGCTGCTCAGCCTTCTGTGCACCCTCCCAAAACCACACACACACACACACACACACACACACTCACACACACACACACACACACCTATACACACACTTACACACACACTTATACACACACACACCACCCCCTTCCCGCCCTCAGGGCCCCCATATGGACCCAATGGATGCTCCTTTTCAAAGCTGCTCACACAGATGAGAACAGAGAGCTCAGCACATGGCCGACAGAGTACAGTACACACTGTAGTACTAATACACACTCTGTAGTACTAATACACACTGTAGTACTAATACACACTGTAGTACTGATACACACTCTGTAGTACTGATACACACTGTAGTACTGATACACACTCTGTAGTACTGATACACACTGTAGTACTGATACACACACTGTAGTACTGATACACACACTGTAGTACCGATACACACTCTGTAGTACTGATACACACTCTGTAGTACTGATACACACTCTGTAGTACTGATACACACTGTAGTACTGATACACACTCTGTAGTACCGATACACACTCTGTAGTACCGATACACACTCTGTAGTACTGATACACACTGTAGTACTGATACACACACTGTAGTACTAAGTGTGTGACAGCATCATGGAAAGGATCCCTACAGAGAGAGACCTGGAAGATCCTTTTGGTTTAACCACAAACAGCACACACACCAGACTCCATTCACTAAAACAGGGATTTTAGAGAACAGGACACAGGAGCTGCTGCTCTGCTGCTGCCTCCATCAGTCAGTGTGTTTGTGTTGTTGTGTGTCCCACAAATATTGTGTTGGATGTGAACTAACCCTTTAAAACACCAAAGTCACATAATAACAACTGATCCAGGCAGCAGCAGACCAGAAACTCCTTTGCTCTGTGATGTTAAATTGCTGTTTTTGTCAATGGAGTCTGGTGGCTTTGAAGACAGTGAGATTGTGGCTTTCTTGGTGACAAAAAAAGACTAAAATGTCGGCAGTTTATTGACTGAGATTTTACAGAAGTGTTGCTGGTCTACATTTAAAGCATGAGGAACATTTCTGGGGATCACTGGACTGCATCCTTATCACAGTTTGATGCCAAAGAAGCAGCTGGTCTGAGCATCAGGAAACGTCCTCTGATCCTGAGATTAGAAAACTTCCATCAGTCTCTATTCTGTGGTGAACTTTTCCCCTCTAGAGGCGACATTTATCTTAAAGCAGTAAGACAGAGCTGTGGTTCCACTGGGGGTTGAACCCAGGACCTTCTGCGTGTAAAGCAGACGTGATGACCACTACACTATGGAACCTGTGTGAAGGTCCTCACTGTTCAACTACTGAGAAGTATAAATGTAACAGCACACAGGTGGAGGACTTGATACACTCAGACTAGTCCTGACACACAGGTTCCATAGTGTAGTGGTCATCACGTCTGCTTTACACGCAGAAGGTCCTGGGTTCAACCCCCAGTGGAACCACAGCTCTGCCCTTTAGAGCAGGTTTAAAGGAACCAGTGCTGCTTGTAGGATGCAACACTCAGAGGGGCTTTTACAGTCTTTAAAGAAAAACCTGCAGTCTAACGTGCTCATTACTGTCACTGCTATTGATCGATATTGAAAAACGATATTCCTGCAGCGAGGAGACGATCATGAGACGATCCCCCGTCCACCTCGCAGGGTGACTGATCGATCTGGGAATGATCCTGACGGAGATGCTCTCCAGGCCTGGTGTCGCTGTTATCGCGCCAAAGCTGCTGCCGCGCCACATCAAAGCTCCCCTCTCAGTCAACTTCACAGTGAGAGGAGACGTCTCCTCACGCTGTCAAATTAACGCTTCGACTCTACTTGGTAAAATACCCACAGATCAGCAAACGGAGGGGGAGCAGCACCGAGATAAAAGCCCGAGCTCATATAGAAGTCAGAGCATCATCAAAGCTGGAACACCTACGCTGTGGAACATGTAGAAAGATGGAAGAAAAAAGGGAAAATCTTAAATTCATGTACAGAAACTGTGTCTCAACATCTTTTTATCACTGATCCTCAGCAAGAGGCAGAAAACAAAGACTGATATCATCGATCATCAGCTCTTCATCAGATTCACATGGGCTCCAGATCACAGACGACCTCCCAGATGACTCAGGGTCCCCGCTGGTCCTGGTCCTGGTCCTGGTCCTGGTCCTGGTCCTGGTCCTGGTCCTGGAAGTCTCAGTGCTTCATCCGGCCGCTGGTCTCAGAGCAGCTGCAGAATACCAAGTGGCCAACGTGGAAACAAAGCTGCTGCTTCTTTTACGCTTTTTCATGCAATACTGACAAGATCTGTGTGAGTGTGTGTGTGTGTGTGTGTGTGTGTGTGTGTGTGTGTGTGTGTGTGTGTGTGTGTGTGTGTGTGTGTGTGTGTGTGTGAGGCCTCGGGGGTAAACACAGCTCTGTGACACTGCAGTGTGTGTGTGTGTGTGTGTGTGTGTGTGTGTTATCTGCGCACTAACTGCTGTTCTGTTTTCAGACAGCCGAGATGCTGAAGCACTGAAGACGCTCTGACTGTGAACACGACTCCGTCTCTCTTTGTTTTCGCTGCAGGGAACGAAGCTGTCAACCTGTCAGCAGGTGTGTTTACCAGCGTCTCTGTTTTACACTCCGTTACGAGCAAACTTAGTGAGCCTGTACGTCCACATGCAGGCAGCAACAAGTACCACACACACACACACACACACACACTGACAGGGTAAATAATGAGAAACTTGAGAAAACACAGCTGTTTTTTAGTTTCACTTTGAACGCAGACACAGTTTGCTCCAGAAAACAGGACTAAAAGCACCTTCAGCTCATCTGGATCTGATTCCAGGGTTTAAAGATGATTTCTGAACGATATATATATATATATATATATATATATATATACAGCTCTTCAGAAGCTGTCTTCTTCTATATGCATGAGTTTTGATGGCGTAGCTGCACATCAGCCTCTACAGTGAAGCTCCTGCATCATCTCATCCACTCAGAGTGAAGCCAAGATGGCCGACAGACAGCCAGAAACACCAAGCTGCTCGTTTTCTTCTGTTCAAACCTTCTAGAAAAAGAAACCCGTGCAGGTTAGAAACATATGGAGACATCTAGTAACATCTAAGGAGTCATGCAATTCATACATTTTCCAAGTATTGATTTTATATTGGGAGGAAATGATGATTAATCACATGTCCACTGAAGTGTCCATCATGTATCAGGAGCTGTATTTAAACTACTGGACATGTAAATATATCTTTAGGAGATATGGGGAGAAAAAATAAAGTTTTTCATGAAGAAAGAAGAATAAAGTCCTGACTGAGGGTTTCATGATTCATGCATGAAAGGGTTAATCGTCGGCGCCACGTGTGTCATCAGGTATCCAATCAGCTGAGAGTATTCGTCAGCACGGGGTCACGTCCTCATCAGGGCGCCCTCGTCTTATCGTTCCTATCAGAAGATTATCTGACACCACGGAGCCTCACGCGACCGCACGACACTTTCAGTTCTCCTCAGCGGCGTCTCCTTTAATATCAGGAAGTGCCAAACGGTTTCACTTTCTATTTCCTGTTTCTCCAACAGCACAGCGTGAAACGTTAAATGTTTAAGTGGTAAGAAGCCGTGAAACCTGCTGCTGGTTAAGACGTCACTAATATCTGAGCCGAAACAGAAGACAGAGCTCATTAAGCCGTGACACACAGCATGAGAGGGGCTGGTTGTGGTGGTTATTATGGCCAATGGTCTCTGGGCACCCACCCACCCCCCCCCCCCCCCCCCGCCCCCCGGTGCCACGCTGCTGATTGACTCGAAAAAAAAGACTTTTGGGTTTTTTTTGGAAAAGTTTTACAAAGATGAAACCCTTGACTTGATGACACAGCTGGGAAAAAGGAAACATGGTGTTTCCAGCTCTTCTAACAGATTTACATGTTTGTCATCAGGCTGCTAGAAGCTGATTTTATGATGTTACCAGAGGTGTTTAACAGAACAGGCTGTGAAACTGTCAGGACGACCTCATGTTGAACATCATGCTCTTCTGACGTGTAAGAAGAGGAAGGTAACGGCAGAAGAGGGAAAGTGGAACGAGCTCTTTTTCCTGGAGAGCAGGAACAGCAGCAGCATGAGAACAGAGAAGAACGCTGATCTGCTGCTCAGTTTGACTCCAGGAAGAACAAACCCCACGATGTCCCGGAGCAGAGGCCGCGGTACCAAGGTGAAGACACGGCAGCGAGCGAGGCGGCGTGTTCGTTGTCATCACCGTGACGACACTCAGTGTTTTCTGTGTCTGATGTAAAGCACTGTGAGAGGTGCTAAACAAGAACACGTCACCACCATCAGTGATATTCTCACTACTAACCTGTGCTGTAACATTGTTTACAGACACCTGGTGAACACCTGCTGTGAACCATCAGTCATCTAGTCCTCAGATTACAACCTGCTTCCACTTTAATATTAGTAAGAGCAGCACACTAAGTATTTGATCCTCCCTCAAACTGCACATGTGACCACTTGACATTTCCAGGTGCATTTGTCCAAGAAATCAGTGTGTGTGTGTGTGTGTGTGTGTGTGTGTGTGTGTGTGTGTGTGTGTGTGTGTGTGTGTGTGTGTGTGTGTGTGTGTGTGTGTGTGTGTGTGTGTTACATCAGAGTCATTATATAACACTGACATCTGCTGGGAACAGAGTGGGTGTTGGTGACGGGCTGCAGCTTCACTGCTGCTGCTGCCGTGTGTGTGTGTGTGTGTGTGCGTGTGTGTGTGTGTGTGTGTGTTTGCTCGTGCCTGATTGTTTGTTTACTTCACTAATTACTCACACTCACACTCACACTCACACACAGACTACATGGAGCTGCACCAGAGGGCTGGAACGACTCGGAGTGGATCCAAATATTGATTATTTGATGGTTTCAAACTCTGAAAAACTGTGATATCAGACAGAAAGCTGATGTTTCCACATGTGACAAACACGTGACGAACTCTTGTAACATGTTGTGCTGTGAGTCTGGTGCTGCTGATGTCTGAGACAGTGAGGCAGGAGGCCTGATGTGCTCCAGGAGCACAGAGGGAAGCTTTAGCAGATGGGTTTGGTGTTTTGGTGCTAGTCTGTGTACTGCTGTTAATGAGGAGACCTTCTTACTGAGGGACGCTGCAATAAATACTATTTATTTATGAATTCTTCCTTTTAACAACACACACACACACAAACATATTCACAATGACCGACTCACAATGCAGAACAACAGACAGGGCTGGTTTCCTGCTCAGATTCACTTCACAGCAGGACGACTGCTGCAGGTCCTGGGTGAACGGACACAGACTCAAAAACGAGATGATTGTTATCAAAATGAAGATTATAATTACTATCAGACAGCAAACTGATGGAAATGTAATGTAATTACACTCAAAAAGCTGATTTAAAGCTGCGTTAAGTGAGTTTTTGGCCTCGTCGGAGCATAAAAACAGTGAGTAGAAGCTCTGGTTTCACCTTCACCACCCTCTAAGAGCCACTTCATTTCTTATTTCTAGTCCTTTACTTGGTTAAAAATCGCTGACTGGTGGCGCTCAGACTGTTTCTGATTACAGCCCGCCTGCTTCTTTCTGCCTTCAGCCTCTTCAGGCTTTAAACATCAGCATCCCTCTGTGTAATAAACAGGGGAAATGAATTTAACATGTACTGAATGGAGCCTCTCTGGCATCCAACTTGTCAATTTTCAGGGGGGGGGGGCGTCAGGCTGAGTTTAGGAGCTCTAAACTAGCAGACGATAAGTTAATCCTTTTATCCGTATCCTTGCCGCGGGGCGACCAAAATAAACGCTGAAATGGGAGTTGGGAGGAATGTGGAGAGTCTGAGAGGAAGCTCAGCTCAGGAGCAGAGAGATGAGAGGGAATTAATAAAGACGTTTCTGTTTGACTGCGAGGTGGAAAAGTGAGCAAATGTGACTTCTGCCTAATAGATTTAGCTCCGCCGGCCTCCCCCCGACCTCCTCTTGTCTTGTGATTGTACAGTGTGGATTAAAGGGGGTTAAATTCACTCCAAGAAGCCCCCCCAGTCTAAAAATGAACACAGGATACAAGCTCTCCCCACAGGGAGGAAATAAAACACTGCAACAGACGGTTTGATGAACGTGTTCGGGAATAAAATATGGGTACGACATCGTTAGTAAAGGAGTAAAGGATCCTGTCTGAAGAGCCTTAAAGCTGCATCCTCTCTAGTGTCCAGCAGGGGGCGACTCCACCGGCTCCAAACAGGAGTCTGATTGGATGGAAGTCAATGAGGAAACCACAGACTACATAAGAAATGAATAGAACCACCGTGACGTTTGTGGACCGCCGTTATGAAGCCTCCAGTTTGGCTTTACGGGCGTCGCCATCTTGGTTTTTTTGGAGAAGCGTAGCAGTGTGTTTCCATGGCGATGACTAGGAGATATATTTTGTGTTTTTCTCGCCGAAATCAGCATCCAAGTTAATCTTGCAGTGAGGCACCTCGCTAACCCAGCTAGCGAGCGAGCTACGTCACCTCTGGCTCCAAAAAAACCAAGATGCCAAACTCAAGGCTTCAAAACATCGTCGTCCACAGACCAGCGGGAGACGTCGATGTTTCCTCCACCCTGCATGAAGTAAACTACTTCCTGTAAGGGCCCTGAAGTGGACACAGTGGAAACCATCAATATGATACTTCATCTGACACCTGAACTGCTTTCAGAGGAACTTAAACCGACTCTGGAACGTAGTCAGCTTTCAGTGTTCACATCTCCACCAACACTTCAGCTCCTTTCGCTGCCACTGAGCGGCTCCTCTTTAGCTCCATTTCAACCTCTCAGTTCACTTCTTATGCTTCAACTGTCACTTCAACTTCCTTCACTCTTTGTATGTTGAATTATTGCACTGCCTACATTTAAAAAGGCCCTTCAGCTGCTCACAGAACCTCTTTAGGTAACGTCTTAGCTGCTTTCGTTGCTTACACTTCACTTACACTGTCTTTTTTTACTGCTGACACGGCTGCTTTTGCTGCTTACGCTTCAGTTCCTTTAACATCAGGTCATTTACATATCGCAAACTGAGAACTGTGAGCTCACAGTTTGTCCGCCACCTTTCACTTTACCGCTTAGACTGACACTTCAGCTGCTTTCAGTCCTCACATTTGCTCTCGTTTCACTGCCAACACTTGAAGTGACACATGAGCTCCATCTGGACTGATACAACACTTAAACTGTCACTTCAACTCCTCTTACTTTACTTGCTTTCACTCAGTCAAGCATCACTGCACGGTTATTACTTTCACTGGCAGCCTAAAATAAACCCGTATGTGTGACAGCCGTTCATTCATCCTTTCACTACAGTCGACTCTCACCTGAGCAGCAGCAGCAGCAGCAGCAGCAGCAGCAGAGAGGCAGAATAAATCACAGCAGACATTCAGGAGCTAAAAACAGGACGGCAGAGACGGAGAGAGGCCGACTCGCTCGTCCCTGCGGAGCGTCGAGAAACATCTGAAATATCTCTGCTGCCCTGCAAAGGCCGCAGGCTGCAGCACTCCCCGGGAAAGTGGGGAAAAGGGTCCAAAGTTTTTACTGCCGCCCCGACAAATGACTCCGAAAGAACACAATCTGTGCACAACTAAATGAAACAAAGCTTGTTTCCTCAGCGAAACACTGCTACCAGAGCCAGGCCTTTACTTTCTTTAATCATTTTACCTGTATTTGAGCAGAGGAACAGTACAAGACGTCAGGAAATGCAGGGACAGAGAGGGGGTGATGATGCACGCTAAAAGTTCCTGGCTGGATGGATGTTTGCATCTACAGAGAGAACTTTGGTATTTTAAAACCTGGGCCCTGTTTTTTCCTTTTTATTGTGTGACTCAGAGGTGTTTTAAAGGGTTAGTTCTGTTATTTCAGTAACACACAGTAAGACAAGCAAAGTCTGGTATTTACATTATATCAGTCTCTTCAAAACCACCAGACTCCATTGACAAAAACAGTAATTTTACAGGTCTGGCTGGTCGATTGCTGCCTTGATCAGTTTGTTTCTGTGATTGTGTGACTTTGGTGTTTTGTTAGTTCAGATCAAACCCATTATTAGTGTGACACAGAAGAACACAAACAAACTAATCTATCGTGGCAGCAGCAGAGCAGCAGCTCCTGTGTCCTGTTCTCTAAAATCCCTGTTTTAGTGAATGTAGTCTGGTGTGTGTGCTGTTTGTGGTTAAACCAAAAGGATCTTCCAGGTCTCTCTCTGTAGGGATCCTTTCCATAATGCTGTCACACACTCAGAATAACACTCTGAGCCTGTCATCGCAAGTTCCCAACAGACAAGTTCACAAAAACGGGCAAAAATTGATTTCAGAAAATAATAATTATAATAAAAAGAATGACTTTTTAGGCATGCTGAGATAAAATGTAGGTGTGCTTGAGAGTTAAAATTGCCAGCGGTGTAGAATTAGAGTCCACTGTTGGTGATGTAGTGTGTGTGTGTGTGTGTGTGTGTGTGTGTGTGTGTGTGTGTGTGTGTGTGTGTGTGTGTGTGTGTGTGTGTGTGTGATGGATGCATTGCGGAGCCTCAGGTAATAATAGCCATGATGGATTCTCACCTGGCCCAGAGAGCTGCGGCTCGCTCGAGGAAGATAAAGATGTGTTGGAGCAGCGCTCCGGGTCCGAGGGGCCCGAGCTCGGGGAGATATTAATGACACCCCCCTAACACCAACACCGCGGCCCCTCCCTACACACAGAACCACCACACCATTGGTCATCGGCTAACAATACTGTTTTCAGGGCAAGAGCATCAATCTGTGTAGCTTCCACCGAGCATGTCGGCTCAACAGGGAGACAGTGAAGAGGTGTGTTTGAGTCTTTACAGCACAGCCTCCATTATGGGGGATAAAATCCAGTTTGACTGGGTCACAAAATGAGGATTTTATTAATTATGAGTCAAACCTGGATGCAGAAGTCAGACATGTTGGTTTGGGACTCAGTTGTCTGTCTTGTCTCAGCGTCTGAGTCTTTTAATTTTACTGATGTTTGTTTGCAGGTTGGTTTGAATGATGAGCAAACATGTCTCTCTGCACACACACCAGACTACATTCACAAAAACAGTGATTTTACATCCCAGAACAAAAAGAGTTGCTGGTGCACTGCTGCCTGTTTGTGTTATAGTGTGACTTTGGTGGTTTAAAGAGTTGGTTTAAACTCAGCACGATATTTGTGTAACACACAATAACACAACATTTTAAAGCACCAGAGTCACACTAAGGCCAGTATTCTGTGAGCTAAAATCAGTGTTTTAGTGAATGTAGTCTGGTGTGTGTGCTGTTTGTGGTTAAACCAAAAGGATCTTCCAGGTCTCTCTCTGTAGGGATCCTTTCCATGATGCTGTCACACACTTAGAATAACACTCTGAGCCTGTCAGTGGATCAAACAAGCTCTTTTAGTGGACCTACTGTGATCAGGTGCAGTCCAGGATTAAAAATACCTTCCTTTAACCTGCCTGCAGCTAGGCATTATGGGAGATAGATCCAGGTCTTCAACCCTTCCATCAAACACACACACAGTCCTGAATGGTGTGTTTTTGTTCCTGAGGTGTCAATTTCTTCTGACTGAACTCTGGGTGACTCATATTTTCTGTGTTAGCCTCCATCATGATGAGTTCACCTCTCCGTCCACCCGAGGGGAAGGGTGTGTGTGTGTGAGCGAGTGTGTGTGTGACGCAGAGAGGGACGTGTTTCGATGTAAATTGTCATAATGTGGGGGTCACCGGAGGTTAAGTGCAGTAAAGGGACCAGGAGTCAGACGATGAACCAATCAGAGCAAAGGACCGCCACCAGTGATGTCATAACCAGCTGACTGAGACCCAGAGCGGTCAGATTTTACTAATCAATCATTTCATCACTTTTACTTATTAAAAATCATTTAGAAGGTTTTCTGGGTTTTGTTGCATTTGTGGATTTTTTCCTTCATTTCAGTTGGTTGAAACTAAACTGTGTGAATGTAGTTAAAGAGTTTCACAAGAAAAATTAACCAAATTAAAAAGAAAACGAAAACTGTGTGATATTTAGAATATTTCCACTGCTTTACATTGCGGTCAGACAGAAGCTGTTACAGCTCTCTCTTCCAAACCACCAAACTCCATTCTCAAAAACAGTCATTTTAGCTCACAGAACACTGGAGCTGCTGATATAGCTGCTGTGACTTTGGTGTTTTAACACACTAGTTCAGATTCAAACTAAACCTTTAAAAACACCACAGTAACACAACAACACAAACAAACTAACAGGTGAAGACAGACGTAAAACATCAACTCACGTTCTGCAGGGCAAAATTACTGTTTTTTTCAATGGAGTCTGGTGTCTTGACTGACAGGAACGTAAAGCAGTGAAAATATTCCATATATTGCACAAACTTAAACAGCTTCTCCGGTCAGTGTGGGGCCATGCCAACTGTGGAGAAGGACCTCATACAACCACACCTCAAACAGTCTGACCTGTGCTTTCAACAGGAAAAGACGAGTAAGAAGAAGGGCTAAAGACACGGCAGCACCACAACGAGACTCTGCTTTCTGATTTCTGTTTGTGGCTTTAAATGGATCTGTTCTTTTTAAAAGTTACTCGTCAGTGAAGCTGTAAAACTCTAAATGTGTCGCTTGTTGCTGTGGTATTTTGGATTTTTGGTTCCTTTCTCTCAGTCTTGTTTAGCTGCCAGATCACATTCACATTCCTGTGAGCCGAGTTGTGTAACGGTCAAACATAAGTCCGACCGTCTAATCTTAAACATATGAGCTCCTGCAGCCGTGGCCGGTTATGTGGATGTGCAGGCAGCAGGAGATCCCACAGAGTCTGATTAACTGCCGCTCCGCTCCTCAGGGATGAAGCTCGGCCCGCAGGAGACACGGCCGGCTAATGAACGAACGCGCTGTTTGTTCTGCCGCCACGGGAGGTAGATGATGGAGACGGCGGGGCCCCCGACAAACACGAGGGGAGGCCGGTGTTAGACGAGGACACAAAGACGGAGAACAAAAAGGAGGAGGACTAGAAGCAAAGTTCGCTCTTAAAAAACGGTGGAAATGAGAGAAGAAATAACAAGCGGGAATCAGGACGGATCTAAAGCATCAGCACCGTTTCTCTGAAGGAGGTAAGAAGGTAACTGACAGGCGGCTCAACACATCTTGGATAATGAGCGAGCGGTCTGCTTTTTTTCTGAGAGGTAAAACAAGTTTAAGAGTCTGAAGCAACGCCATGAGACTGTTTCCACGGACATCCACAGAGACCTGGACTCAGCGCTGGAGGCTCCGCTCACTCTGAAAGCTGCTCAGTGGAGCTCCAAGACAGAAGAATACCACTGCAGGGGTGTAAAAGAACCCAGGTCCTCCTCAGTTTTGGCCCCATAGAGCGTGCAAGTGTCTTAGGCTGCTGTGCTGGCTAGACTTCCTGTTAGCCCTCTGCTAACTTCCTGTTAGCCATCTGCTAACTTCCTGTTAGCCCCTTGCTAACCTGAAATAACCAGTGCTTCAGTGTGCGTCTGTGTAAAGAAGCCAGTTTGGGCCCAGTGGGCGCTCATCCTGGGGCTTTGGAGGTCTTTTTACCATCTTTGTTAAACATGCTAACATTTGCTAATTATCCCCCCAACGATCCCATTCTGCTGATGAGCCTCTAAACACAACCTCCATCGTAACTGGAGATGCTCCTTAAACAACCAGTAAACCTGGTACAGAAACAAGAATCATCCCAGAAGAAATTAGAGTTTGGAAGGAACTGTGGGAAGTTTCCTCTCCTGCAGCCCAAACCGGTCATCAAACACACGTCTGCTGTTCAGCGTTCCCACGTCTCCTCTGCCCTCCATCACTCTCGTACTTTCCCCTCAGATGTAAAATCACTGGAGTTTCCGCGGCTCGCTGCCCGACTGTCACAAACACTCTTTGTTACAGCAGCGGCAAATTGCTTTAATACGGCCTTTTCCAACAATAACACGCCCTCGTGGAGCGGCTCGCTGTGAACGTGGGGCTGCGCCGGTGAGATCACCGTTTCCTGCTGTGAAACTAAAACATCTGAGTTTGTCAGCGACACTGACCTCAGTGCAGCGTGTGAACCTGCAGGAGCCACACATTACACTTTATACGACACTGTGACCCTTCAACTGCATCACATGTTACGTAACAGGCAGCAGAATTATTAAAACTGGGTCCTCTGTGTCCACATCCTGGTGTCTGAGTGACTGGTAGGTAGTAAAAGTGTTGGAACTGGTCCAGTAGATCACCTCAGCCAGCAGACACCAAACGGGCTGCAATGGCTGCAACGTGACCCTTTGGGACAACTGCACCTGATCACAGTAGGTCCACTAAAAGAGCTTGTTTGATCCACTGACAGGCTCAGAGTGTTATTCTAAGTGTGTGACAGCATCATGGAAAGGATCCCTACAGAGAGAGACCTGGAATCCTTTTGGTTTAACCACAAACAGCACACACACCAGACTACATTCACTAAAACAGGGATTTTAGAGAACAGAACACAGGACTTTAAGTCCCACAATAACAACTAACTAACTGAAAGCAGCAGACCAGCAGCTCCTGTGTTCTGTGAGGTGAAATTACTGTTTTTGTCAATGGAGTCTGGTGACTTTGAAGACACCAATATAACATCTGTCTCTTTAGGGATCCTTTCCAGGCGTTATAACGCTCTCTTCAGAACCACCAGATTCCATTGACAAAAACAGTAATTTTGTAATTGG
Source organism: Pempheris klunzingeri (assembly GCF_042242105.1). Classification (NCBI taxonomy): domain Eukaryota; kingdom Metazoa; phylum Chordata; class Actinopteri; order Acropomatiformes; family Pempheridae; genus Pempheris; species Pempheris klunzingeri. Next base: position 959,719 of record NC_092012.1, on the reverse strand, counting down.
TCTGCTGCTGCCTCGGTTAGTTTGGTTCAGTTTTTTGTTTTATTATATGTCACACGAATATTGTGATGGATCCAAACTAACCCTTTGACTAACCCAATTTGAACAATACCTTTATGTCAGCTAAAGCATAGAAACAACTATCAGTATGTTTTACAAAAAGCTTCATGAAACTTAACATATGACGATAAGTGTGTCCAGATCACATGTTAACACCAGGAGGAAACGTCCGCCCTCTGTCCTCTGAACCTCTGTGACTCAATCTACGTCTGAAATAATGAAACCTGTCCTGGTGTGAATTACTTCCTGCAGCAGTGTTTCCAAGTCCTGGTCCCTGAGGTCCTCCGTCCTGCATGTTTAACTAAATGTAGACGTTTCCTGCTCCAACACACCTGATTCAAATGTTCAGCTCGTCTGCAGAAGCCTGATAACGATCTGTGCATTTGAATCAGGTGTGTTGGAGCAGGGAGCGTTTAAAACATGCAGGACAGGACCAGGACCAGGACCAGGACCAGGACACTCTGGTCATAAACACATGAGATTCATCAACATTTAGTTCTCAGCATTAAAAAGAAAAACAGCACAGCTCCTGTGAAGATGTTCCGACGTGTTAAAGAGTGCAGCATCACTGTTCCTCCGTTTTAATGTCTTTCTGTGTCGATCAGTCTGAGCAGCAGAACACGAGCTGCAGTGGGGAGAACGTCTGAGTCTGGTTCTGCTCCTGTTGTGCCGGATCTCTCTCTGATGTTCTCTGCATGAATACACAACCATCAGTTTAATATTCTGCAGACGACACGCCGTTGACTTCCATCTGCATTCTGCAGGCTGGACGTTAAAAACCTTGTGCTCAGTGCAGCTGGAGAGAAGCAGGTGAATCAGTCAGCTGTCCCCAGGTGTGACACACACACAGGTTCAGACAGGCTCCATCTATCAGGGGACCCACGAGAAAAAAGAAAATCAATGAGTGAAGGACGCCGAAGAAGGAACAGAGACCTGCTGGCTTGTCGGTTCGAACCAGCGACGCCCCGGTGTACAGACTGGACCTGAATGCATCTCGGGTTCCAGTTTCCAGAGCGTGTGAGCTCAGACTGTTTCATCATGTCAGATTATCAATAAAACACCAGAGCCGCCGCGTGTTTTCCTCGATGCTGACGGATGTTGTTTAAAACAAGCCGCTGCAAACACACGAGGATGAAAATAATAATAATAATAAAAGCTTCTGGCCTCGTTGACGCCACGATGTAGGAGAGCAGTGGAGGGGTTCACATGAAGTCAAGATCAGCAGAGGAATCACAGTTAAAGGACTATTCCACTGTAATGTCGGTTAGCGTCTGTGTCTCTGGTGTTGGCGGTGCATTCGCTGACTCGACAAAACTAAACTAAAGCAGCAAAACTGATGGCTGTGGTCTTTGTGGTGTGTTCAAGTGCAACTTTCTGGACCAGACTGACTTTGTGTTGAAGCTGTAAACCACCATAGAAACCTGTTTCTGGTCCATTTCCCAACCTTTAGTAAGAGTTGTGTAAATGTTATTGGGCCTTCAGCAGCTCAGCAAACACTGAAGTGAAGGATAGAATCATTTGTTTTATAGTTCTGGTCTGACGGCGCCCTGCTCTGACTCACACGTCTGCGCCGTCTGTCCTCACGCTGTTTGTTGTCTCCTCTACAAACAGCTCAGAGGCTTCATGTTACTACCAGGTTTCATCAGCCGCGTATCACAGGCCGCCAGTACAAAGCTCCATCAGGAGCCTGAACGCAGCGCCGGGTCTGTCTGCCTCTGCGGCTCCGAACTGTCAGAGACCGATCACAGGCCAGTCCACTTCTGCTCAGACCCGCCACAATAAGAAACACCCAAGAAAGTAAAACAAGATGCACAAACCAGACGAATCAAACAGCTAAATCCCACCAGAGAAGAAGAAGAAGAAGAAGAAGAAGAAGAAGAGCCGAACAAACTGCTTTTAGGTCACAATCAAACATTAGTTATGTTTCTATGTAATTGTTGCTCCAGCCTCTGCAGGCTTTTCTTTTTTCAGACATGTAGCTCGTTACATAAACATGTTAATGACAGTTTACAGTCTCTTCTACATAAACACAACCAGCACAAGTCTGAACGTCACGTTGGGACATCATTTTACCTCAGAGAGGTATAGTGTGTGTTTAAAGGGTTAGTTCACATCCAACACTATTTCTGTAACACAATAACTAACTAACTAACTGAGGCATCAGTCAACCAGCCACTGTTTTTGTTCTGCAAGGTAAAATGTCAGTGACTGTGATCCTTTGGGACAACTGCACCTGATCACAGTAGGTCCACTAAAAGAGCTTGTTTGATCCACTGACAGGCTCAGAGTGTTATTCTAAGTGTGTGACAGCATCATGGAAAGGATCCCTACAGAGAGAGACCTGGAAGATCCTTTTGGTTTAACCACAAACAGCACACACACCAGACTACATTCACTAAAACAGGGATTTTAGAGAACAGGACACAGGAGCTGCTGCTCTGCTGCTGCCTCCATCAGTCAGTGTGTCTGTGTTTTTGTGTGACTTTGGTGTTTTAAGAGATTAGTTCTGATTCAACACAATATTTCTGTAACAATAAAGAACACCAACACACTGACTGATGGAGGCAGCAGCAGAGCAGCAGCTCCTGTGTTCTGTTCTCTAAAATCCCTGTTTTAGTGAATGTAGTCTGGTGTGTGTGCTGTTTGTGGTTAAACCAAAAGGATCTTCCAGGTCTCTCTCTGTAGGGATCCTTTCCATCATGCTGTCACACACTTAGAATAACTGAGCCTGTCACAAGCACTGAGGTGATCTACTGGACCAGTTCCAACACTTTTACTACCTACCAGTCATTCAGACACCAGGAAGTGGACACTGTGACGGACAGGTGAAGGCCCCACATGTGAACAGGACTCTGGGTGGTTTTGTCGCCTCGGAGTGTTTGAGGAGGCGACAGAGCGTCTCCTCCTCCTCCATCTGCTCGCAGCAGACTGAGGGGGCGAAAAGGTGAGGCCCCGCCCACCTCACTGTCAGCAGGTGGAAGCCAGGGTGACGAATCAAACGTACACTATCCCACGTCTTTACTTACACCGTCTGTTGAGCGTGTGTGTGTGTGTGTGTGTGTGTGTGTGTGTGTGTCATGTAATTTAGTAACGCGATAGAGAGCACAGGAAACTTCCTATTAACAGAACGAGGAAGGAAGAGAGAAGCTGTCGGTTTCTAAACCCTGTTCAGAGGAAATAAAGGAGGAAGAGGAGGGAGGAGAGGGAAACAAAGAGTTATGTGTCCTAGATAGGAAACAAGGAAGTGGAAACGTCTGAGTGAGGAAGCAGGAAGGAATAAAAGTAAGGCGAGGAAGTAAGGAGAGGAAGTAAGGAGAGGACGTAAGGAGACATGCAGTAAAACTCTGCCCACGTAGGGACGAAGGGAACCAAAGGGAGCAGGAAGTGTTTGTGTTCTCTGAATTATGATTCAGCAGAATGAATTCTGATATTTGTCTTCTTATCATTATTATCATTATTATTATTATTATTATTATTCTATTATTATTCCTGGTTTTATTTGTGGTTTCTACTTGTGGACCGCTGCCTGTGAAGTACTCTCTTTAACTGAATCTTATTTTGATCTTTTGCTTTATGGAATAAATGAAGTTGTTTCCAAACAGCGAAGAAGGAAGTGAGGATGAATCCCTGGAGAGCACTGAAGCTTCTTCCTGGAGCTTTACGGCTAAAGCTAACGCTGGAGGTGTAACAGCCCCACCCAAACACCTCCACCACCTCCACCACCTCCACACTGTCCATGAATCATCAACTGATGGGACAGAAATATTTCAGACCTAAAAAATTCAATTTCCCCCGAGTTAATTTACTCCTCCAAGCAGGAGGCGAGCGGCCAATCTGAATTTAATTTGTGCAGGAGGGAGAAGGTGACGGACGAGAGGCGACGGCCGGAATATCAACGAGGAGGGAAGCTTTTCTTTTATTCCTAAAAAACATCAACTAATGTGAACGTCCCTGTGAACCACGTCCACGCCGCTCGGCCCCGTAGGTAAAGGTGTGATGACACGTTACCTGCTCCGACATGTGACCACATAACTCTGACTCATTACAACGGACAGGAAACATGTCAGGCTGCCGTGGGGACGATAAGCTACAACGGCTCATATTGGAATTTAAATGGGTTTGGAAACGCCGGCCTCCTGCTCACACATGTGGCTGTGAGATAACAGCACACACACACACACACACACACACACACACACAGGACTGTGTGTGTGTGTGTGTGTGTGTGTGTGTGTGTGTGTCACATCATGAGATAATGGTGTTTCTGCCTCAGGAGAAATATTACACTCAGGATTTGACCGCTGACAGGTTGTTTTCGACTTTGTGTCTTTGAGCCGCGCTGCGTTCTCACCTCGGTTTCAGTCACTCTGGTTTCCGACGGCCTGTGAACGCATCAATCATTCCCGCCGCCGCCTCTGAGCTCGGCGGCTTTATCTTTCATGTGTCCTTTATTGAGCTGCAGATATGTCTTCTTCCTCTGCGTCCTCCCTCCTCGCTCCCTAATCAGAAAACTCTCTGTCCTCCTTCCTACTTTTCTCTCCTTCCTTTCTTTGTAAATTAGGATTCGGGAGAACTTCCTTCATCCTTGTGTCCCAATTAGGAGGCTTCATCTTTTTTTATTTCCTCCCCAAATAGGAAGCTTCCTCCTTGAAAGATGCCCCCTTCCTCGTCCCCTAGCTCGGACACTCTGCTCCTCCCTCCTAGATAGGAATCAATAGACGGTGGAGTTTCTTTCGTCGTTGATCGTGAACACTTCCTCCTTTCTCGTGTCCTACTTAGGAAGCTCCCTCCTTCCTTGCTCTGCACACAAAGCTTTTGATTGGACCTCTCCTTCCTTTTCCCCCAAATTAGGAAACGTCCTCCATCCGTCCTCTGAGCATCAGGAGCCATCGTCTTCTTTGCTGTCTAACCAGAGTTTGTGTCCTAGCCAGGATCCTTCACTCCTCCCTCATTGTCTCTCCTCATGTAAAGATGCTTCTTTATGCCTTTTCTTAGTTTCTCACTTCGTCACATGAATTAGGAAACGTCCTCTCCCACTTTCTTCTCTCATTTCTCCCCAAAACTAATCTTCTCTCCACCTGTGTCTCGCTTCCTAAGCAGTGCAGCTCCCCTCCTCCTTGTTCCCTCACACCTCTCTTTCTCTAATGATTGTTAATAAAGAAGCGTCCTAAACATCCTTTCACCTCCTTATTCCCAGACTAGGAAGCTTCCCTCTTCCTTACATCAGGAACCTTCCTCTGTGCCTGGTTCCTCTCGTTCTAGTTAAACTACGTCCAATTCTCTCTTTTCTAGCTTCCTCATCAGAAGAACGCCTCATAAAACTTGTCCTTTTCTCTTTACTTCCTAAACTGTCCGGTCGTCAATGGTCGGAGACGAATAAAGTTTAGATCCTGTTTCACCACAAACTGACAAACATCATCGATTCAAACAGGATCCAAACTTTATTTGTCTGTAACCGTTAACTGTCGCTCATGTTTTGGGTGAAATAAAGTCCCATGACGGTTCGACTCCGAGGCGACGGTCTGCTTCAGTGTGCATCTGTGTAATCCACAAGGATCCATCAGCTGATACAGTGGCTGTAACTTCAGCTACGAACAGAATTAGTTTCATTTATTGATTGAATTGAATCCTGTTCCTACCATATAAACTATTATTGTATATAACCACTGTTCTAAAACTATTTCTATCTGTACATGTTTTCATCTCTTTATTTCTCTGCTGCTGTGAACCAAAGTTCAACGAGTCCTTGATAAGTCGACAACACAACCAGTTAATGTTTTTATTTATTCTTCCTTCCACCCTGTTTTTAAAAGCCACTTCCTGTTAAACAACGTCACAACACCGCTGACGGCTCCAAAACACGATGGACCACCGATGAGGCATCAGTCTGATTGATCAAATGAATATAAATGACGCAGCTTCATTACCTATGAGCCTCGTCGACCGTTGCTATGGGAACGAACACAGCCCGCTTCGCGCTACGTTACTAAACTTTTATTACTTCCACGGCTCTGTCATGATGCTGCTGTGGAGCTCAGCTGCTCTGATGCTGCGTTCAGGCTCTGTGAGACTCAACAAACGATGCCTTTAAGAGCCAGAACCTCATTATGTGAAGTTCATTACAGACTAAACAGAGAAGATCCCGTCTGTCACCTGAGGACTAAACCTCCCCGCTGTCCTTCAGAAGGTACTTTTCACTTTGTGCCATCAATCACTCAGTGAGCCTGCACGTCGGCTTTCCTCCCTGAAAACGTCGTCTGGGAAACAGAAATGAATCAATACAGCGAGAAGCTGCTGAGCTCCTGAGGGCGAGCGAGGAGAGAGGAGAGAAGAAGAAGAAGAAGAAGTGAAGCATCACTTTCACTTCAACTTTGGTTAACTTTGCTCAAAGTTACAGGAGACAAATCCTCCATCAGAGGCTGATCCATGCCGACACGTTTCCCAGCGAAAAGACACGACGACCTCCTCGGAAAAATTATTATACAAAGAGTGTGTGTGTGTGTGTGTGTGTGTGTGTGTGTGTGTGTGAGTCAGGTCAGTCTAAGAATACCAGCCCCGCCGACCCACCGCTATAAAAGATGGGGGGAACTTCCTCATCGATCACCAGCTGCTCAAACGTCGCCCCACTTTCAGGGCACAAGATGGCCGCCGCCCCTCCTCCGCTCTCCTTCATGGAGCCCCTGAAAGGCGAGCGGGGATCAAGGTGAGCGCTCCACCTGAGAACATCACGAGGACTCACGTCTTCATTAACATGTGCTGTACTTCCTGTTTGAAGCGCTGGGATGTGAGTCGGGCTGGGAGAGGACACCTGGTTACACCTGCAGGGGGTCATGGTTGCACTGTATACACTGCTGCTCATGAGCACGTCTGTTGTTCTAGGTTATTTCTTCACTCTTTTCACTGACAAGTCTCCAAGGCCAATCAATAATGCTGATTTATGTTAATATATTTCTACAACAGCAGTAAAACTAACCCTAACCCCTCCAGAGAGTGTGACGCTCACACTGACGTCATACCGGCAACATTAAAGCTCTTTCTCTCCAGGTTCAACTAGTCCCATCATTTAACCAGGCTTTTATTTGATGGCCTTTGTTCTAAAAAGCAAACTTAGTGCAGGAAGAGGAGAACAGCTCCACCTCCAAAAACCAAGATGGCGACACCCATAAAGCCAAACTGAAGGCTTCAGAACTGTTAAACAGTCTGTTGTTCTTCAAACCAAACTCGTCGTCATGTGAAGACACAAATGGAGCTTTTCCACCAGAACCTACTCAGCCTTTCTGGTTCTCCACCAGGTGATACTACCTGGTACCAGGTAATATTTCAGTACCTCCTCTGCCGGGGTCCAAGCGAGCTGAGTCGAGCTGAAAATGTGACGTCACCAGACTGCAGGCCACCGATTGGCCGATCAGGGAGTGACATCACTGGATGAGTCATGAGAGCGACTCGTTCACTAGAATCAAACCCTCTGTTTTTAAAACCTGGAAACAGTTTTTATTATCTCTGTGAACGAGGTGAACGAATCCACACAAACCAAACGCTCCAGGTCCTCAGGTGTGTTTGTGTTTGTGCCGCATAGAAAT
>NC_092012.1:869582-947082 GCF_042242105.1 Pempheris klunzingeri | reverse complement strand
CCACTGTTGTAATACATGTAATACACATGTACGCACGTAGTCTGTATATAAAAAGTGGACGTATCTACTGTGTTGGCTGCTGTCATTGGTTGCTCCCATTAGCTGCTGCTCTTGCTAGCTGTTACTACTAGCTACTCTTGTTATCTGCTGCTCCTGTTAGCTGCTACCACTAGCCTCTCCCATTAGCTTCTCCTGTTAGCTGCTACCGCTAGCCACTACCTTAAGCTTCTCCTGTTAGCTGCTACCATTAGCCTTTCCCATTAGCTTCTCCTGTTAGCTGCTACCATTAGCCGCTCCCTTTAGCTTCTCCTGTTAGCTGCTACCATTAGCCATTCCCATTAGCTTCTCCTGTTAGCTGCTACCATTAGCCTCTCCCATTAGCTTCTCCTGTTAGCTGCTACCATTAGCCGCTCCCTTTAGCTTCTCCTGTTAGCTGCTACATTAGCTGCTCCCTTTAGCTTCTCCTGTTAGCTGCTACCATTAGCCACTCCCTTTAGCTTCTCCTGTTAGCTGCTACCACTAGCCTCTCCCATTAGCTTCTCCTGTTAGCTGCTACCATTAGCCTCTCCCATTAGCTGCCGCTCTCATTAGCTGCTCCACTGACGTAGCATCCATTTTCTTATATCAATACTACAACACTAAAACAGTGAAGATTAAAGATCTGTGTTTCTAAACTCAATATAGTTCAATATAACCAATATTTCCTGAGACTGTTTTCTGTTTCTAGACGGATTCCTTCGACCCCACAGCTTTCCCCTTCATGCTACAGTTAAGCACCTTTAACATGCTAACATTAAGCTTGTTTGCTTGTCTGCACTGAAGTGAAACCACGAGGATGAACAAACGCCTCCTGACCTTATTGGTGACTGTACATGTCAGCAGAAGTTCTGGCAGTGGGAGTTGTGGTGGGAAGGCAGCTCAGACGCTCTGATGGGTTTCTGATCGGCCGCCCGTCACACTGACAGATCGACCTCATCATTTTATCATTAAAGGCCGAAGTGTGATGGTATCTGACGCAGTGAAGGACGTTCGCTGCAGCTCGTTCTCTCTGTGGTCACACAGGAGCAAAAACCAATAACCACGCTGTACTTCACTACCTGGTGCATGTGGAGGACAAACCTTGGAGTCCTCTCACAAAAGAACACTTTAGTTTGGTTTTCTATTAACTATTAACTAAGTTCCACCTTGTTCATACATGGACAATGAGTGTACTTTTCAACCACATTCTGTATTTCTCCCCCATGATCCTTTGGGACAACTGCACCTGATCACAGTAGGTCCACTAAAAGAGCTTGTTTGATCCACTGACAGGCTCAGAGTGTTATTCTAAGTGTGTGACAGCATCATGGAAAGGATCCCTACAGAGAGAGACCTGGAAGATCCTTTTGGTTTAACCACAAACAGCACACACACCAGACTACATTCACTAAAACAGGGATTTTAGAGAACAGGACACAGGTCTTACGGTGACTTTGGCATTTAAAAATATTATGTTATTGTGTGTTACAAACTATAGTATGAACTAACTCTTTAAAGCAGCAAAGTCACAAAATAACACAAACTAACTGATGATGATGGCAGCAGACCAGCAGCTCCTGTGTTTTGTGAGGTAAAATTCCTGTTTTTGACAATAGAGTCTGGTGTGTGTGAAAAGAGCGACTGTGATCAGGTGCAGTTGACCCAAAGGATCACGTTGCAGCCATTGCAGCCCGTTTGGTGGCTGCTGGCTGAGGTGATCTACTGGACCAGTTCCAACACTTTTACTACCTACCAGTCACTCACACACCAGGATGTGGACACAGAGGGACCAGGAGTTATTTTGAAGTTTACCACATCAGACTGGTGGTTGGATGAATGTTCAGCTTCTTGTGTTTGGTCCCTCACGACTCTCTGTTTCATTTACTCAGGTGTTTTTCTGAGGACCTGTAGCCAATCAGCAGTGGCGTATGAATATATGACACTGTGCTGTGACTGCAGATGACACGAGGGCACCAGAGGCGACTTTTATCAATAACTGCAGTCCAGTCATTAACGTAACGAACATGAAGAGCCGGGGAAACCTCCTCCTCCTCCTCCTCCTCCTCCTCCTCCTCCTCGGACTCACCACTCCTCACCATCTGGCCTGTGTGAGCAAAGGAGTTAACTCTCTTTAACTGCTAATTGATATTTGTGATCAGGTTAGCCACCTGTCGGGGAGGAAGGGAGGAGGAGGAGGAGGAGGAGGAAGGATAGCCAGCAGGAGCAGAAACAGGCAATCAGCCTTCACATTAAAGGGATTTAAAGATCTTTTAATGCTGCCTGGAGTTAAATTCAAGATCAATCTAAGAAGGATGTGAAGGTATGAAGAGACTCTGGTCCTAAATATAATTATCTGCATTTATTTTCAATATAAAGAAGCTCCCTGCATGCTGCCAGACCCAGGTATTAATGAATATATATAGAGTTTAATGTTAATAACGCTTAAAGCTTCCTGTGCTGAATTTTCAGATTTAAAGCCTCCCAGCAGCTCTGAGGGCAAAGGTCCTAATGTGGCGTGCTTTTACTTTGAAACCCCCCCCAGCAAAGTCAGGGCGCCAAAAATAAATAAATGTTTGTTTGTGCTGAAAGTAAAACCTCATGTTGATGTTATTAACTTTATTTTGGTGTTTCGTGGGACCGAGTTCGTAGACTGCTGCTTCACAGGCACATTAAACAGAGAATTCTTCAACTTCTACACAACAAATCCTGATGAAATAAAGACTCCAGGTCGGATGTGAGGAGCGAGACGGTGTCTGCAGCCGCTTCCTTCCTCTGCAGCTCCGACCCGTCTGATCCTGCAGCCGGATCGAGTTCTGACAGAGATAATGAAATTTCCATGACAGCTCTCTTCTGGCTCTATCGGGGGCACCGAGGCGTGCTCGGCCAAACGGGCCCGCCGCCGCCACCGCCGCACAAAGGAGCCGTCAACACACTAATTAACAGCTGGCTTCAGACCAGAGCAAGGGGCACTCTGGGTAATCATCATTAGAGCGGCTTAATTCGCCTCCTGTATGAGCAGGAGGAGGAGTTTGGTACATAACCTGAAGCACAAGTGCACTTTTTACCGAAGGAGAAGAAGCAGGAAGTGTTTGGACACAGTCTCACTGAGAAAATGTGACTTTACACTTCAGTTGTTTTTATGAATATCAGTTCAAGAGATTGTTCTTCTTCTTCCTCTTATTATTATTATCTACATTATTTACATTTTTTAAAACGTGTTTCAAAGTGCTCGACGACATCAAAGTGATCCAATAATACTGATTATGCAACAAGTAGTTCCGACCGAGCAATCTGATTGGTCAGCGAGACGTTTGCACAGCTAACCGCCGCCGTGCTCGTCACTAAAAATACTACTCCACCGTTTCCATGGCAACACTGTAACCGGTAACCACGGTAACGGGAGCAGAAGCCTCCATCTCTGATCCAGACTGTCTGGTTCAGTCGTTGGTTCTGAGCTCTGATGGTCAGAATGTTTCTCCTCCAAAGCTCTCTGAACTGTTCAGCAGCTTCTCCTTCATCTCAGCTTCAGTCCTCCGCCGGGACGCCACACGGCGCCGCTGGGGCTCGCCGCTGCTAGCTTAGAGCTCCACGTGAGGCTGGTGGACGTAGCAGCTGAATGTGTGGATGTCAATGATGTTCTCCTGCAGATATCTGAGCTCCAACCAGAGTGAGGCAGCGAGGAGCTTCACTGTTTCTACCTGTGCTTCTTATTCAGTCTGTAGAGAGCAGCAGCTCAGCAGGGACTAGTTATGGTCTCTGCTGCTAGGGGCGTTACTAGGGTCGTTACTAGGGGTGTTACTAAGGATGTTACTAGGGGCGTTACTAGGGGTGTTACTAAGGATGTTACTAAGGATGTTACTAAGGATGTTACTAAGGATGTTACTAGGGCCGTTACTAGGGGTGTTACTAAGGATGTTACTAGGGGCGTTACTAGGGGTGTTACTAAGGATGTTACTAGGGGCGTTACTAGGGGTGTTACTAAGGATGTTACTAAGGATGTTACTAAGGATGTTACTAAGGATGTTACTAGGGCCGTTACTAGGGGTGTTACTAAGGATGTTACTAGGGCCGTTACTAGGGGTGTTACTAAGGATGTTACTAGGGGCGTTACTAGGGGTGTTACTAAGGATGTTACCAGGGGCGTTACTAGGGGTGTTACTAAGGATGTTACTAGGGGCGTTACTAGGGGTGTTACTAAGGATGTTACTAGGGGCGTTACTAGGGGTGTTACTAAGGATGTTACTAGGGCCGTTACTAGGGGTGTTACTAAGGATGTTACTAGGGGTGTTACTAAGGATGTTACTAGGGGCGTTACTAGGGGTGTTACTAAGGATGTTACTAGGGGTGTTACTAAGGATGTTACTAGGGCCGTTACTAGGGGTGTTACTAAGGATGTTACTAGGGGTGTTACTAAGGATGTTACTAGGGGCGTTACTAAGGGCCAGCCTACTCGATGGAGCGCTAAACTAGGTTTTATTACGGAGGAGTCTACTGACGGGACTTATCGCTTTCCAGGCATTAGTCAGAGCCCCCTGTGTGTTTCCATGGAAACAGATGAAACACTGATTAAAAGGTTTTTACTCATGAACACATTCAGACCTGTTGCTCTGCTGTAGTCACAGTTTCACTAACTCAGCTTCGATGGAGCTGCGAACACTGAAAGTTTAGAGGTTTAATCACTGAAAGGAGCTCAGTTTAACTTTGACTTCACAGCAAAAGCAGGTGAAGCGTTACAAAAATAAGATGCTGCCCTGAAAGTGAACTCTAGACTGGAAGTGCTAAAATATTAACAGACAAGATGTGAAACAGAGTCAGTTTTAACTCATTAGATTAAATCCACTTAAAAATGTGAAATAAAAGTCGCCTGCTTCAGGACCGTCAGAGGGTTCTACTGGGTCACTTACTGGCTTTTTAACCACACCTCCTGGTCTTCACCAGAGTGTCACCATGAGAAGAGTGGTGTCTGGTTTTATCTATGTGTAGCAGAGCTGCAGGATCAGCAGCTCCTCTCTGTTGGATGTTTTAATTAGCAGCGAGCCTCCAACCTCCTGCCGCGCTCGCTGAACCTGCTCGACTCCAAATCAGCAGACGATCATCTGAAATATTCAGATGGAAAAACCATCAGAGGTGACCAATCAGGCTGGCAGGGCAGGTATCCGGGCAGATCGGCAGCAGCCTGCGCGCCGCAGACGGCACGAGGAGTCACCGGCTGGCGGCAGATTGGACGGAGCTCGTTCAGAGTCTCAACACACAAAACGCCGGTTATGCAACGTGGTGATGGTGAAGATAAAAGTCTGTTTTTCCTCCTCAGCCACCAGCTGCTCATTCAGCGCCACGTGTTCGCCGTGCTGGTTTGACCTCCGGCGTGTTAAAGGCTTCACCTTCCCCACATAAGAGCCACAAGCAGACATCCTCTCAGCTTTGAGTGTCTTTGTGGGAGTCTTGAGTCATAATTTAAAGTTTTGAAGACAAATTGAATATTAAATATTCTGGAAACAGCTTTGAACATGTTCAAACACTCCAAGTAGTGAAATACAACACGTCTTCATTGTAGCGTCCATCTTGTTTCCACATTATGACGAGCTCATGACTCCACAACTCGGGAAACGGAGCCAACTGAGGAGCACCTGAACGTAGCAACGCCAGTTTGCACTTTAAAGATAAAGATTGACTTCAGTTTTTTTCACTTTCAGTTTTTCATTTTATGTGTGTGTATAATAATAATAATTACAGTTAGTGTTGATACTTATCTCCTTTTCCTTTTCTATTTATCCATAGATGTGTAAGGGGAGAATATTGGTGCAAATGACAGTAAAACAATGAACGCTGAATTGAATAAAAAGTAAAACTCACAGAGCACTTTATTTTAAATCTGGACAGGGAAGTTGAAGAGAAGAAAGTTTTCCTCTGAGCCAATCAAATCCCTTCCACCCACGACTGCAGTTTGTTTTTGTGTGGAATAAGAGAGTCAGTGAAAAGTCCTGCTGATCACGTCCCAGATCAGATAATTAAATCCTGTTAGCGGCGGCTCTCAGAACCACATTCAGCCCCAAACTCACAAAACTCCTCCAGCATCCAAACCTCAGAGTCACCGGGGACCCGCCGGCCAAAATAACTTAGAATAACACACACACACACACACACACACACACACACACACACACACCACCCAGTTCTCAGCACATCGTCACCCACTTTGTGAAACACTTTTAAACTGGGTCACACGTTCACATTAAACTGCTCCGAAAGTGACAAGCGTGCTTCATGTAAAACTGATCTGAGGTCTGCATTGAGCTGCAGTGGCGGCAGTCGACGCCGCGTGACCTTTGACCTGACGGGTGTGTGGAGCTCAGAGGACGAGTCACAGCTCAAAGATTTAGCTTCTGTCTTTTACTGGTGTTTCTCCCCCTGGTCCTCTGTGTCCTCATCCTGGTGTGTGAGTGACTGGTAGGTAGTAAAAGTGTTGGAACTGGTCCAGTAGATCACCTCAGCCAGCAGACACCAAACGGGCTGCAATGGCTGCAACGTGATCCTTTGGGACAACTGCACCTGATCACAGTAGGTCCACTAAAAGAGCTTGTTTGATCCACTGACAGGCTCAGAGTGTTATTCTAAGTGTGTGACAGCATCATGGAAAGGATCCCTACAGAGAGAGACCTGGAAGATCCTTTTGGTTTAACCACAAACAGCACACACACCAGACTACATTCACTAAAACAGGGATTTTAGAGAACAGGACACAGGTCTTACGGTGACTTTGGGGTTTTAAAATCTTGTGTTATTGTGTGTTGGACCGAGTGTGAGCACTGCCAAAAAGCATAAAAGGTACCAGGAAGTATCCACAAAACAAGTGAAGAAACTATAAACTATATAAACGTACTATGCAGCGGAAGAAGGGAAATGAAATTTGCAGTTCTAAAATGTCTGAACTGTTCGTTCATGTTTCTTCTTCACTGATTTGTTTGTAATGCAGGAAAAACCAACCGCAGCGTGATGAGTTCAGGATTTTAATCATCATCTCCTAACTGGGTTTATTAGTGTGTGAATGATTATGAAACAATGTGATCAGGAAATTATGCAAAAGATTGTGAAGCATTTATAAAACTGAAAGAAGCTTCTGGATGACGTAGAAGCTGAAAGAAGGATCAGGAACTCTCTGACTCCGTCACCGCAGTCCTGCTTTCATTATTCGGTATAATAAAGGCAGAGTTTACACTGATTCATTCATGCTCTTCAATTTGTTCTTCTTGTAAACCAGCGTTAACCTGCCAACGCTGCAGGAGGTCGTCTCCGCCAATGTGATGACAAATAAAAAAACAGAAGTCGTGTTCGTCTCGTCTCAGCCTCAAACCTTCATTATCCACAAACACCAGAGGAGGCGAGATGAGACAAAAGATAAAGGTTCACATTTATTGTTTGTAATGATGCTAAAAACCGACTGGAAGAAGAAGAAGAAGAGGAGACGACGAGCTGTGTGGGAGAGACGGCGAACCCTCGAAGGGCCGTCTCATCCCGGAGGAGAGAAAGAAGAAAGAGAAGAGAAGAAGAAAGTGGAGACACAAAAACATGAAAACTATGTGATGGATGGAAAGACGAAGAGAACAGTGGAGGTCAGGAACTTCACCGTCCACGAGAGAGGATGGAGTTTAATCACAGGCTGTCGAATACAGTTCAACAGGCCTGTTACAAAAAATACAAACACAAGATAAATGTACAAGTTCAGTGGGGGTGAAGTCACTATATATTCACTACGTACTTCCTCTTGTGTTTCAAACTGTGGGTACAGTGGACGGCATAGATCAGGAGCTTTTATTTTGGTGTTTCGTGAATTCCTGCCTCTTACTTGCATCTGTTTCCCTGTGACTTTCCTCATCTGGTACAGTCTATCCTCGAGTCCGTTAAATGACAGGATGCTTTCAGCAGTTCAGGAGTATCCTGAGCCACCCTGAAGTCATTACGCTTCCTGAGTGGGTAAAACCTCTGCATGGCTTTTTTTAAAAACATAATCTGTAAAGTTAGAGTGGCTTCTTATGAAGGCTCCTAAATATTCAAAGCAGCTAGCCTTTTAAATTACACTTTCCCCTGCAGTATTTTAACATAGGAGGATGAAGAGGACGATATCATCAGCATATTGAAGAACGCTGAAATCTGAGTCTTGGATTCTGAAGTCGTCGGTGTGTAAGGACAATAACTGGGGTGACAGGACGCTACCTTGGGATGCGACCGTGTTTAAAATGGTTCAAAAAGGGTTTTTAAAGTTTGTGACAGATTAGGACTTAACTCTGGATAGTGAGGACATTTAAGACATTTCCAAAAGTGGAGTCAATTTGGAAAATTTTGGTCAGTTTTAGAAGTGCAGCCATTTTGTTATAATTTTTGTAAAGTATAACCAGTGTGAAAACTGTTTTCGACTATCTGAGAGTACGTTCTTGCAAAATGAGGATAATTTTGGAAAACAAGGACGTTTTTAAAAGTGGATTTGATTTTGGAAAGTTGCGACAAAGTGAGAAAATTTCTCTAAGTGAGACGACATGGTCATTTTTGGGAAAACGGGACATTTCATCATGTTTACTGGGAGATGAAGGAGCAGGTTTCTCCTGCTATATGAAAATATTACATGAATATGATCCAAACCAGAATACTTATGTGTTTGTGTTTAAATGGATTCACTGAAATATTCAGTTTCAGTTTTCAGTTTTGCATGTTCTCCCCCTGCGTGAATGGTTGTCAGTCTCTATTTGTTGGCCCAGTGATTGACTGACTGTGATTGGCTGACAGTGATTGGCTGACTGTGATTGGCTGACTGTGATTGGCTCTTCTTCTTGCCTCTTCTTCAATGTCAGCTGTGATTGGCTCCCTCAGCCGTCAAGGAGCAGTGATACTGACAGAGTCCAGAGTGTCTCTTTGTAATACTTCAGTTCTCTGAGTTGAGCCTCCTGCAGGCGGCTGCTGAATGTGGGTCAGCAGGTTAGTTGGCGATTTCAGCCTCAGGGTCTGTTTTATAAAACCATCACCGCCTCACGCTCGCTGCTTCAGCTTTGTGCCTCTAACCCGTCGCCTCTTACCGAACACACGCCTGCTGCCTTCAGGTGCCGCCAGAAATGACACGACTGCTGGCTGAGAGCGAATCAGTGAGGAAATCATTCACTTTGTCAGGTGTTTCAACTTGTCACAGCTTTTTACTTTTAATAAAGGACAAAATTCCTTTTAGACTTATTTGATGATCTGATTTTAAAGATAATTTGACTCAAACTATATTTGGATTTGTTGAATTGATATGATAATGATTTTCACCACATCTTCATGCAACCGGACGCTGGCTGGAAGCAGCCTTAGCTTAGCTTATCATGCAAACCAACAACATGGGGGGTTGTGGTCGTCCGTCAGTTAGGAGATCAGCTGTTGGATCCAGGACTCCTTCAGTCCTTCGACAAGACGACCAAACTGCTCCTGCAGCAGCTCTGGTGTGTGAATGATGGAGACCTCCCATCACAGTGACTGTAGTGTCAGCGAGCTCTGAGTGGTCGAAAAGACGACAGTAGCACGTTACATGTTACCTGTCGGTCCGTCTCTCATTACTGTCTGACTTTCTGAGCCCATTGGTTCCAGCTGAAAATGTAAATCTTTAAATCTTTATTTATTGGGGACTATTTTCAGCAGCGGACTAATCCACATTTCGGCTTCTACTAGTTTGTATTTAGCTTTAGTTTAAGTGTCAAAAGACATTTAAGTTAAAAAACTCAACGATGACTTTTGGTTTAACGCGGGACATGAACAGCGGTGAACGTCCTGCGTCACCTGACGTCCTCCTGTCTCGTCATGATTATGCGGCCACAAGAAGTCGCCTGATGAAAGTTTAAATAAATCACAGAGAGCATCTATTTCTCGTTAGTCGACCAGTCTGAGAAGGAGTCTAAGCTAGGTTAGCTTAGCTCTTACCGTAGCGGTGCTCGTTTTAAGGTCTGCTGCTCTTAATCCAAACCAAAAAAACAACGTGATGAAAACAATAATGTGTGAACTTTGAAGAAGCTACAGCCGCTCCATCTGGAACGTTAAAGTAAAGATCCAACGTTAGCTGTTAGCGGTTAGCGGTTAGCTGTTAGCTGTTAGCTGGGGCTGAGCTATTGCTTCTTCACTTCCTGTTGGACAGAGACACCTGATGCTAGCTGGTTAGCATGCTAACGCCTGTAGCTATCTCTGCAATAGAGACCAGACGTCTGTGACATGACGTCAATACTGATATTTCATCACATGCTGATATTTTTAGTTGATTTTTGGATGTTTTAAATCTGACATAACGCACCTGTACCATGTCTTGCTGTGACCTCCCAGCAGAGTGTGATCAGCCTGATCTCCGGCTGGTCTTTATCTCTTTGCTGAGCTCTCTGGGTCCTCGCAGCTCTCAGCTTCCACTCAAAATCACATTATTTGCTTGTCTCCATTTTCTCAAACACTCACTGGGATTTTTCTCTCTCTCCTTGAACGTCTCTTACGTAAGAATCAACTCTGAACGACGCTCCATCTGACCGCCTCTGTGCAGGCTGCATACCAACAGGAAGATCTGCACACAGCATCTTCATCGGCCAATAACCTGCCAGCTATCTTTCATAGTCATCGATTCATTGTTTAGTCCGTGACATGTCAAGAAGTAGTGAAAACATCCCCCCTCACTGTTCCCCAGAGCCAAAGGTGACGCCTTCAAATGCCCAAGTGACAAAAATATTCAATTTACTGTCATTTGAGACAAAGAAAAACACCTGATTGTCTCTTTGGAGAAGCTAAAACAAGAGTATTATTGACATTTGTGCTTGAAAAACCATAAATGCTGATGATCGATCGTTCCAGCAGCTGATTGATGGAGCAGAAAAACACAAAGCTCCACACAGACTGAACCCAGTCAGCAGAAAGCTTAGAACCACCTGAACCACCTCCAGACCTCTGCACACGTCATCATTTACTCACTGAATCTGTCAAACACACATCACTTCCACAGGTTTTTACGTATAAATACATGACGTGCATTAAAACAAGAGGATGGAAACTCACTTAGAGACTGTGTGACTGAAGCACCGTCAGTTTACTCCACATGTTGATGCTGCTGCAGACCAGCGCTGATAACTATTACTGATTCACCTGTTAATCTGTTATTTTCATGCCTGATTTGTCTGTAAAACGGAAAGTAAAACAGTAAGTAGTGAAAAACGCTCCTTCTAGTTTCCTTTGTTTGTTTTATGATAAATAAAATATCAACTTTACAGCCATAAATGATCTGAGAGGCTGAAATATCACTTCAATTACTGATTAATTATCAAAATAGTTGCCAGTTAATTTTTGGTGGATCCACTAATTGATTAATGGCCATTGATTGGTTCCAGTTCCAGCTGATCCCAGAGCTGTTGGGGTTGTCATGTTGGAAAAGGAAAGAGACAAGCTGCTTGTACCGTGTGGTGGAGCAGGAACCCACCAAACACTCTCCAGTCCGGGAGCCACGCGTAAAGTTACCGACTCCTCTCACTGGTGCGTTCAGGTGCAGGTGTATCATGAGTGTGTGTGTGTGTGTGTGTGTGTGTGTGTGTGTGTTGTAAGAGAGCAAAGCTCCACAAACCCGGTGTGTGAAGTTGCTGCTGCAGCCTGACAGCCGACACGCTCCCCCCCACACCCCCAACCAGGTGCTCCTACCTTTGCTGAAGCCGGAGCCGGAGGAGCCGGAGCCGGAGCTGCTGAGTCTCCTGGCCGCAGTCGGGTGCTCTCCGCCCCGCAGAGTCTCCAGGCTCGCCGGCGTCTCCGTGACCGGCGTCGCGGGCTCAGAGCCGCTCCTGCCCGGGTCGCTCGCTGAATCCAGCGGGGGAGACTCCATCCACGCGCAGGAAACGCTCCAAAACACGTAGAAACCCCCCCACCCCCTCCTGAGGCCAGCGGATGTCTGGAGAAGTGGAGCGGTGCCGCGGGGCGCTGAGTGCGGACAGCGGGAGCAGCGCGGCTGCTGGGCGGCGTTTGGAGGAGAGGGAGCCGGGCTGGCAGAGGGGGAGGGCGGCGCTGTGGAGAGCTGGGCTGCCCTCCCTGGAGGCTCACACCCGGACGGGATCCACACAGCTGGCAAATAAACAAGTTATCAGGTGTGAAGTCTGCAAAGAAAGACCCCACACAGGAAAGGAGCAGTTGTGCAGCTGATGCATGAACATGAATTTAACTTTCTGGTTTTAGGTTCATAAATGATGTCATTAGGTTTCATAATGTCCCTGTGACCAGTTAAAGCTGCTGACTGAGGTTTGTCTGATGTTGTAGAGCCACATGTGGAAGAACATGATTAATATATTAGTGAATAAATGAATATAGAGCCCACATGTAACCATTTAAACCCTTTAAGCTGTCATCTACAGCTGAGAGGGCTCACAGAGGCACCACTAACCTCTACTGTGCTCCTCATACTTTACGCTTTTATCTCATGCATTTATTAAAATCTTGTCTAATATGTTGTATGAAAGTGTTTGTGTCCTTTGAGTCAGCTCAGTGAACACTTTCTGCTCTCAGTCTCTAGTTCACTGTCTTCTTCACTTCATTTAGTCCATTATGGTCCATGTAAAGGCTTTAGGGCGGGGCTACCTGCTCACTGACCAATCAGAGGAGGTCTTCATAGAACAAACTGGCTCCAAAAAAACCAAGATGGCGACACCCATAAAGCCAAACTGGAGGCTTCAAAGTGGCTCGACACACCAGTGTGTGTGTGTGTGTGTGTGTGTGTGTGTGTGTGCGGCTGGTTGGGAGTGTTTTATTTCCTGTTTCCTAAAGTGGGGGGGCCAATCATCCTGCTCTTACCTGGACAAAGCCTCCGCACACACACACACTCACTCAGACGCCTGACGGACGTCACGCTACAGCCAAAAGGAGATTCAGACATTCTCCAGACAAAACAGCTGATCGGCGGATCAAAGGTGGAGGCCGGCAGCTGGGTGGATGAGGCCGGTGACGGAGGCTGTGTTACTGCCTCCCTCTCCACCTTTTCATCATCAGCTTTCTCCACCACTTGTTTCCTCTTTGCTAAAAGCTCCACGGCGCCTGGAACATTTGAAAAAGAGGATATTGCTCCAGATTTCATCACTTTAATTAGTTCAGATGAAATAAAAGAGCTGAATGTGATGATTATTTAGAGCCGGGATGAGGACTGAAGCGGTTGGCGGTCTTCGTTAGCCTGCGGTGAAAAGCCTCAGGAACGCTCATTCTGCTCATTTCCACCTCGCTGCACCGTAAAGGAGCAGTCCACCTGCTTCAGACCGCTTCTTCTCAGCTGCTGTGTTTTAAACATCGCTCTGACCCTCTACCTGACACCAGGGAGGTCACGTGGCTTCTCTGGAGCATCATGCATGTTTTTCAGGAGGTCCCAGAGGCTCCTGAAACAGGCCTGTGAGGATCGTGCACAGGATTGTATCAAAGCAGGTCCAGTTTCCTGCAACATGCACTTTTTTTATGTCTTTTCAGCATAAAAATGTGACTCTGTTGTGTCCAGAGACCAAAACAGTGTGCATTTACATTTGTTCTCTCTTCTTTCTGATGTGATGAGGAGACCAGCTGGCCCACTGAGTCCACCTCCTGTCCTCCTCTTCCTCTCTAACTCCAGCTCCTGTTGAAGGTGAGGACGAGTGTTTCTGTTGAGTCAGAGGCTGAAACATCTGCAGCAGCCACAAAGTACTGATTGTGAGCATGAAGCCGTGTAAAGCTGCTGTAGGAGGAGCTCTCACAGTTTGTGTCGCTGCCTGAGGAGTCGACACACCTGAAGATCCTCAAGAGTCTCCAGAAGGTCTCTGGACTATGAGACAAACGGGATCAACAGGATCCATTTAAGGTGGAAATCTGTCTGAGATACGACCTCCCATCAGTGTGTGTGTGTGTGTGTGTGTGTGTAGCTCTGAGGTGTGTGTGTGTGTGTGTGTGTGTGTGTGTGTGTGTGTGTGTAGCTCTGAGGTGTGTGTGTGTGTGTGTGTGTGTGTAGCTCTGTGTGTGTGTGTGTGTGTGTGTAGCTCTGTGTGTGTGTGTGTGTGTAGCTCTGAGGTGTGTGTGTGTGTGTGTGTGTGTGTGTGTAGCTCTGTGTGTGTGTGTGTGTGTGTGTGTGTGTGTGTGTGTGTGTGTAGCTCTGAGGTGTGTGTGTGTGTGTCTGTGTGTGTAGCTCTGAGGTGTGTGTGTGTGTGTGTGTGTGTGTAGCTCTGAGGTGTGTGTGTGTGTGTGTGTGTGTGTAGCTCTGAGGTGTGTGTGTGTGTGTGTGTGTGTGTGTGTAGCTCTGAGGTGTGTGTGTGTGTGTGTGTGTGTGTGTGTGTGTGTGTGTGTGTGTGTAGCTCTGTGTGTGTGTGTGTGTGTGTGTGTGTGTAGCTCTGTGTTGACCCTGAAGTCCTTCGTCACTGTTTTTAGGGGAACAAATGAAGAAATGTAAACTGACTCGTCACTCTCCGGTTCTGAGGTGTTGGTGATGGTGCTGATGGTGCTGATGGTGCTGATGGTGTTGATGGTGCTGATGGTGTTGATGAAGAGGAGGATGAGCAGCTTCTTCACCTCCACCATCCTGCAGCCTCACATTTTGGCTTCAGCGTGAACACACAGCTGCTGTGACATCGTCTCTGAGCCTCATCAATCTCTGCTCAAAGTGTGGAGGGAGTGTGTCCACCTCTGTGCCTGCTCCTCCTCCTCCTCCTCCTCCTCCTCCTCCTCCTCCTTCAGGCCCTGACAGCAGCCATCATTTATCTTGACAGCAGCCGGTTTGTCCTCGATGTGAACAACAGAGTCAGACTGTCGTCTCACAGGTAAATAAGCCGAATGGAACAAAGTACATTTACTCAGACACTTAACGAGCTTCACTTCCTGCTTCTGCTCCACTGAAGAGTCACTCCTGAGGTCACTTATGTCACAACTGTGACATATTATGTTTTAACTCCTGGTAAAATGCTGCTGTCTGCTGTAAGAGGCTGGATGCTGAGTGATGTGATGCAGCCTGCACACATGTCTCTGTTAAAACGATCTTTAGTTCACTTTTATCCTCTGATGAAGCAGGTAAAACATTCAGTCACAGTTCTTGTTTCCAAATGTTCCAAATCTAGTCTGTTTTTCCCTACATGTGATGAAACAGCAGTAACCAGTAGAAACACATCACTTCATACCTGTACATTATTTCTACATGTCACTCTGTGTGAATGCAGATGAAATAAGGATTCATGTCCATCTTTTATTGATATTAGATACAGATTGTTTCTGGATTCTGGCTGAGAGGCCAAACGGAGGGGAAGTGACCCCGACTGTTCCTCTGCACCGCCTGCTGTTAGTTTTAAAGGGTTAACCGGAGCCTGGCGCTCAGCAGCGTCTGTCTCTGCAGACTCACATACCAGCGCAGAGTTCAGCCGGGTCGGGCGGAGCGCTCGCAGCACGGCGGGTCACAGGGGTCAGATCTGCAGAGGAGATACCAGCAGCTGCAGGAATCCGGCTCAAGTCCAGACTCAAGTTCCAGCGTACGGAGGAGAGGCTTTCACAACACAAACCAGCAGCAACAACTAAACTGTGACTGTGCAGGACGGTCTGACCCCGGTCCTGGTCCTGGTCCTGGTCCTGGTCCTGGTCCTGGTCTATCTCCGTCTGATTACTTTGATGACTAATTTACTTTTATATTGTGATCAATAAATCTCTGATAAATTGGTTTAAAATGTCTCAGTTTCATTCAAACATGGAGGAATCAGTTCATAAAGAGTGTTTCCACCAAATGTTACTGGATCCAGTTTGATTTGTGCTAACTGGGCTAACTGGGGCTAATGCTTGTGCTAACTGGGGCCATTGTTTGTGCTAACTGGGGCTAATGCTTGTGCTAACTGGTGCTAATGCTTGTGCTAACTGGGGCCATTGTTTGTGCTAACTGGGGCTAATGCTTGTGCTAACTGGTGCTAATGCTTGTGCTAACTGGGGCTATTGTTTGTGCTAACTGGTGCTAATGCTTGTGCTAACTGGGGCTATTGTTTGTGTTAACTGGGCTAACTGGGGCTAATGCTTATGCTAACGGTGCTAACTGGGGCTAATGCTTGTTTAAAAGAAACAGAGAATGAAAAGTGATGCCTGCCGTTGTCGTTGTGTTCAGCAGCGACTTTACTTTTCTGTTACGGAGTCATTTGTCCACAAAATAACCACAAACACAAACTGAGGAGACTGAGAACTTTTCCAGGGTCCAGTCACAGAAACACATCACATTACACATCACCTGTCCTCAGGGGTGCTCGTAGACAGTCGATGGGACGAAGGGTTGTGGGGAAAATCAGACAGACAGAGGGACAGACAGACAGACAGACAGTCCCTCTGTCTTAGTCAGATGTGAGTCTCTGCACAGCTAAATGAACGGCCGTGGCGAGGCCTGTTTCCTCCGCCGGTCAGCTGCTCTGATGAATCAGAGCTGACTGATGGGAGCTCGGTGCTCTCAGAATAACAGCGTGTGAGTCATCATCACACTAACAGCTCAGTTCAATAATTCAGCGCTCCTCTGTAAGCATGAATTATTGAGTCCGGAGTATGAGAGGCCGCTCTGCTCTCATCAGGAACACGGTTTCTTTTCTTTCCTGATCGGCTCCTGCAGGCCGGACGGGGGGGGGGGGGGGGGGGGGGGGGGCTCTCACGCTCCTCCTCAGGTGAACTTCACAGGAAACCATGTGAGCAAAACACACATTAGAACGTTCATGTCCACAAAGTCTGAAAACTCCCAGCTCCACTGTTTTTACCCTCACTGGGTCAGCGAGCACGTTTATGTAAGTCAGGGGTGTCAAACATACGGCCCGCGGGCCAAAACTGGCCCACCAGAGGGTAAAAATTAGAGAGAAGACAAACTTCAGGTCGTTCAGAATGTAAACGTTAAATGTGAACACTTTCAGAATGAACTTGTACTTTTTTGCACTAAATCATCATCTGAATCATGTTTGGAGAACTTGACAGTAAAACTGATGCAACTACCTGATGAATCAATTGGCTGATTGACATTTAATTCACTGTCAACAGTGATAATTGGTTATAAAATGGCCACACCGGTAATTATTCTACCGGCTCATCAGTAAAATCATTGGTGCTCTGGAGCCTCTAAACGTCAGCAGAAGAACAACAGAAATGATTTTATTGAACGTGAAGCGCTTCATCAGGCGAACAACAAGCCGGACGACGAGGCTTCTATCGATCAGTGTGTGTTAAATGTCTCATCTATGATCTTTGTGTGTGTGAGTGGACTCCAGCAGGAGAAGCTGGGAGCAGAGTGGTGATCCGAGGAAAGAATAAATACTGTGTGTGAACACGTGTGAGGGATGGTCCTGCTGTTGCTGCTCTCAGCTCTAGAGACAGACCAGATCACAGGTCCACACCTGGAGCAGGTTTACAGGGTTTGATGTTCAAAACAACACTTTGTTTGTTCCAGCTTCTGTCTGAACGCCTCGTTTTAGAGGAACAGAAACAATCTGCTGCTTCGCTGTCGCCTTCGACGTCTTCAGGTCAGCAGGAGCTGGAGTTAGAGAGGAAGAAAGGATGGGAGGACAGGAAGTGGACTCAGGAGGTCACATGACCACCAGATCCCCTTATGACATCATAAAGGGAGGCTAATCTCAACGGACTGACAGACGGAGCAGAAACAGAGAGACGACGGTCACAAGCTGCATCGTTTCCTGTGAATCCATTCTGTGTGAAATCATGAGAATAAAATCAACCTTCTAGATTTTATTACAGAGCAAATAAATGTTTCTGTGAGGAAAATGTCCAGATTAGCTCTGGCTTTGATGCACAGCCTGGTGTTCTGGTGTTCCTGCTGCTGCTGAAGTGAGATTCAGATTTAAAAAGCTGCTCTGACTAATGAAACCGAAGCACTCGCTCTCCTCTCTCACATTCACATGAATCTCTAATAAAGTGTCACAATCATTTCATCACACGCGGCCCTGATGAAACACAAACTACAAAGGGAAGTTTTAAAATTATAATGCCGCGCATTAGCACTCGCTGAATATTTCCTCTCTTTTCAACGGGATGCATTTTAATAAGACGCGCTGCATTCATTTGCATTTTCTGCAAACCCTTCGGAGTCGGAGGAGAAGCGTCGGACGTGGACGGCATGTGAGGAAGGTTTCAGCTCAGACGGTTGGAAGAAATCTTCAGTCTGCACCGACAGTGTCTGACATGAGTTCACCTGAATGATCCTTTTTCATCAGTCACTGATCGGTGCTGCGCTTTAACATCTTATTCATAGTGATGTAGTTGGTGTTTCCTGCTCTGCTCACAGTCTCTAACGGGATCAAACAGGCCATGTTTCTTCTTCTGCTGCTTTAAATGTGTTTCTAACGGGATCAAACGGGCCGCGTTTCTTCTTCTGCTGCTTTAAATGTGTCTCTAACGGGATCAAACAGCCTGCGTTTCTTCTTCTGCTGCTTTAAATGTGTCTCTAACGGGATCAAACGGGCCGCGTTTCTTCTTCTGCTGCTATAAATGTGTCTCTAACGGGATCAAACAGGCCGCGTTTCTTCTTCTGCTGCTTTAAATGTGTCTCTAACGGGATCAAACGGGCCGCGTTTCTTCTTCTGCTGCTTTAAATGTGTCTCTAACGGGATCAAACAGGCCTCGTTTCTTCTTCTGCTGCTTTAAATGTGTCTCTAACGGGATCAAACAGGCCGCGTTTCTTCTTCTGCTGCTTTAAATGTGTCTCTAACGGGATCAAACAGGCCGCGTTTCTTCTTCTGCTGCTTTAAATGTGTCTCTAACGGGATCAAACAGTCTGCGTTTCTTCTTCTGCTGCTTTAAATGTGTTTCTAACGGGATCAAACAGGCCTCGTTTCTTCTTCTGCTGCTTTAAATGTGTCTCTAACAGGATCAAACAGGCCGCGTTTCTTCTTCTGCTGCTTTAAATGTTTCTAACGGGATCAAACAGGCCTCGTTTCTTCTTCTGCTGCTTTAAATGTGTTTCTTGGATGTACTTCCTGTTTTGTTGTGCTGCAGCTACAGACAGCAGCTAAAGTCACAGTCAGAGTGTTTCTCCATCCCAGATGAACCTCTGGTCGTCATGGTGTTAAAAACCCTCTGAGCGGCTGACGTCTGGCCTGGTGCCCCCCCATTAGAGAATAATACTGATGTAACATTTACATAACATATACTCAGTGAGGTTTGGTTTGTACTTTGTATATGTGTCATTTGTAGTTTGTGCATGTTGACCCAGTAAACTATGTGTATTGTTGTACCTGCAGTATAACTACACACTGATAGAACAGTGGAGACAGACCACTGTGAGGATCTAATAGGCTGAATCAGAGTGCTGTTGGAGCGCCATCTTGAGGCCTCCTGGCTGCTTACAGACAAGACAAGAAGGTCTTTACTTTAATTACATGCAAGATACCAGGAGTGTGTGTGCCCCCACCATGAGAAAATGAATAAAACAAGGAAAACAAGACAGGTTAAGTGCATTAAAGTCAGATGGTTTGGGACAAGCATTAAATGTATTTCACAGAATGTGTAATAAATAATAAATAAATGTCTTTTTAAGTTCCTGAGTGAGGTAAAAGTAGGAAGTGTTATGAAATAGAAAGACTCAGATTTTTGTACTTTAGTAAACCAATTAAATAAATGTACTGAGATACATTAATGATGCATTAATAACATTAACTCCTCTTTTACGACATTTTACGACAGCACCAGCGTCTTTCCGGCTGCCGGTTCCTCACAACATTAAAACAACATGGCGGAGTCGGCGCAGTGTGGCGGCGCTGGTCCCGGTCCTGAGGAGGTTTTAATGGAAAACCAGGAGGGTTCTGCTGCGGGGGCAGAAGGCGGGGCACCGGGAGCTGCTGCCCGGGACAAACCCGTGTGTCTGATCGTGCTGGGCATGGCGGGCTCCGGGAAAACCACCTTCGTCCAGGTGAGTTAGCCAGTGTGGCTAACGTTAGCTAGCTGCGTGAGTTAGCTTCTTCAGCCAGGTAACAACAAGAGAGGTGTTGACAACCCGGTCTGGTCCGGGTCATTGTTTACAATAGTACTGGTAGAATATTTCGGGTTTCATCACTTTACTGTGGACCCGTGTTAACCAGTGCTAACTATTAGCTGTTAGCTGGCGGCTAACTTGCTGCTAGCTTACATCCTCCATCGGATGTAGTTCAGTGATGCGGACATTAGAGCCACATGTAGACTGTGTAGATTCTAGAGAAGAGTCTGCTTCATGTAGTCTACCCTCATTGGGGTGCATGGTGTGGACAAAATAATAGAAACACCTGTCAGTGTAACATGGTGCAGCCAACAGCACCACAAACTCCATCCTCCAGGTGAGGCTCCTCCTCTGAGAACAGCTTCAACATCATCACCTTCATGCAGCTGTGTTTTATTAGCCTGCATTAGAGGAAGAGTGTAATACAGCTAGTGCAGTTTAAACTGGTCTTATTAGTTTTATATCCATTAGAGTGTGACGCAGTGTTAACAGATGCAGTATTTGACCCTGACAGGCAGGTTGGCGGTGGACCACCCCCCCCCCCCCCCCCCCCCCCCCCTCTGGTTCTTATGTGCCAGAGCTCTCTGTTCTTCTTCTCATGCTTCTGTCTCCTCCAGAGGCTGACGGCTCACCTTCACACTCTGAAATCTCCTCCGTACGTCATCAACCTGGACCCTGCCGTCCACGAGGTCCCCTTCCCTGCAAACATCGGTGAGGGCCGGTCTATTTTCTGGACACACAGAGCAAACATTTAGCAGTACCAGTGCTCCTGCTCCCTGTAGCCTTCAGTCTGTCCTCTTCCCTCCAGACATCAGGGACACGGTGAACTATAAGGAAGTGATGAAGCAGTACGGCCTCGGACCCAACGGCGGCATCGTGACGTCGCTCAACCTGTTCGCCACACGCTTTGATCAGGTGACTCAGTCTGACTCCACTTCCTCCCATCAGCTGTTTAACTGAGATTCAGGATGAGCGTAACCGAAGCTGTGGGTTAGTGTGATGAAATCAGGACTCGTTCTTCTGACTGTGTGTTTGTGTTGTTCAGGTGATGCAGTTCATAGAGAAGAAGCAGCAGAATCACCGGTCAGTATCCGCCTGTGTTTGTCCCTGTGTCCTCTCTCTACAGCCAAGTGCATTCTGGGAGTTGGGGGCTGATCGGACAGAAACGCGGCCGCTTCAAAAAACACCAACGAGCGTGTGGAGCGGCGCTGCGCTGCGTGTGCCATCAAATGAGAAAACGGGACGTTATGTGGTTCATCGTAGTTAGAGACGGCCAACGTCAGCCTTTCGTCAGCAGTTGTCATTTTTCCGCTGTTCCCACCACATGACATCACAACAGGAAGGACGCGGTAGAGTAGTGAAGCTCGCCTCTTCTTTGAGATGATATGCGTCTAAAAACGGCTAGAAAAACAAGAGGAAAACTATGATTTAGCTGCCGTCATCTTCTTCTATTGACCACGTGGTCGTTTCCTGCTGGCTGCCTCCTGTGTGCCTGCGGGGTGGAACAGATGTGTGGGTGTGGGGTTAGCGAGCTAACGTCAGGTGTAACTCTGCTCTTAGCAGGTACATCGCCATGGTTCAGGGGAGCAGACCTGTCACCTGCTCACTAAACAACGTGGATTTGATCCGTGTAGATCTGACGAGTTCTTGACAGTAAAACATTTCTAAGCTATAAAACAGTCCTGAATGACTCAGCAGGAAACTGACGGTGCTCCTTGATGTCGCCTCATTGATCACTGATGATTAATGATTAAGATATATTGAGTTCACCTGTGTTTTACTTTTTATTATTATTATTTTTACATTGACGTATTAAAAGGTCTTAGATGTAACTCGCTGATTCATGGAGACACGCTGCAGAAGAAGTCTCTGTCTCTCTCTGATGACCTTTGACCTCTGCAGCTACGTGCTGATCGACACCCCGGGACAGATCGAGGTCTTCACCTGGTCGGCGTCTGGAACCATCATCACGGAGGCTCTGGCGTCGTCCTTCCCCTGCGTGGTGATCTACGTGATGGACACGTCCCGCAGCGCCAACCCCGTCACGTTCATGTCCAACATGCTGTACGCCTGCAGGTAAGTCAGCGTCCGGGGGGGGGGGTAGATTTCTATGATGTTTTCAGGAAAGTGTAAAAACTGAATCTGTAATTTAAAATTCCTCCTGTTTCTAAAACCCCTCACCATCGGACTGAGCTTCATATATAATTCTGTAAAATGTGTTCTGTGTATGAAAGTGAGACACTGAACTGTTTTCCATCATGTTGTAGCTGTGAGACTCTGGTTCTCCAGCAGGGGGGGCCAACAGATCAGACTGGACTAATGTTCCTCCTGAACTGTGCTGATAGTTCACAGTCTACTTGTTCTAACAGGAGATTAAACCTCAGCTTAAACCAGAGCCTCCTTCAGCTGGGGTTTACTGGTCTCTGTAGACGTGGATCAGGTCTCTGGTTAGACGTGGATCAAGTCTCTGTAGACATGGATCAGGTCTCTGGTTTAGACGTGGATCAAGTCTCTGGTTTAGACGTGGTTCAGGTCTCTGGTTTAGACATGGATCAGGTCTCTGGTGTAGACGTGGATCAGGTCTCTGGTGTAGACGTGGATCAGGTCTCTGGTGTAGACGTGGATCAGGTCTCTGGTTTAGACGTGGATCAAGTCTCTGGTTTAGACGTGGTTCAGGTCTCTGGTTTAGACGTGGATCAGGTCTCTGGTGTAGACGTGGATCAGGTCTCTGGTGTAGACGTGGATCAGGTCTCTGGTTTAGAAGTGGATCAGGTCTCTGGTTTAGAAGTGGATCAGGTCTCTGTAGACGTGGATCAGGTCTCTGGTTTAGAAGTGGATCAGGTCTCTGTAGACGTGGATCAGGTCTCTGGTGTAGACGTGGATCAGGTCTGTGTACATTCAGAGGATCTCTGAACATGATGTCTCTCTCCCTCAGTATTCTCTACAAGACCAAGCTGCCCTTCATCGTGGTCATGAACAAGGTGAGGTCACTTCCTGTCCTGGAGTCGTGTCTCTCTCGGTGTCCTTAGCGCTCGCTGACCGTGCTGCCGTCTTGTTGTTCGTGCAGACGGACATCATCGACCACGGCTTCGCTGTGGAGTGGATGCAGGACTTTGAGGTTTTCCAAGACGCTCTGAACCAGGAGACGTCGTACGTTAGCAACCTGACGCGCTCCATGAGTCTGGTGCTGGACGAGTTCTACACCAACCTGAGGGTAGGAGGGCGGATTACTGGTTTACTGGATTACTGGATTACTGTCTGATGTCTGAACCCCGAATGTTCATCTTCTTCTTCTGTCCAAGTTATTAGAATTAAACTGTTTACTGTTTCACAGAGTTTTACTGTTTCATCTCATTTCATGTTCATGGAACATGGTACTCTCTGGTACTTTTACGCCTTGGCCTTGTTTGTAAAGATCCTGGTGTGTAAATGACTGCTAGGTACAAAAAGTGTTGGAAGTGATCCAGTAGATCACCTCAGTTGGTGGAATATCGCTCTCATTAAACCCACCAGACTGCATTGACAAACACAGTGATTTTACCTCACCAAACAAGTGAGCTGCTGCTCTACTGCTGCCTCGATTGTTGGTTGTTTGTGTTACTGTGTGTCACACAAACGTTGTGTTGGATCCAAACGGATCCTTTAAAACACCAAAGTCCCTCAACAACACAAACACACTGACTGATGGAGGCAGCAGCAGAGCAGCAGCTCCTGTGTCCTGTTCTCTAAAATCCCTGTTTTAGTGAATGTAGTCTGGTGTGTGTGCTGTTTGTGGTTAAACCAAAAGGATCTTCCAGGTCTCTCTCTGTAGGGATCCTTTCCATGATGCTGTCACATCTACTATCAATCTACTGGACCAGTTCCAACACTTTTACTACCTACCAGTCACTCAGACACCAGGTATCTTGTAAGTCCTTTATTTGTGGTTGTGGTGATGTTGCTGGTAATAAACTCTTCCACATGAACACACTCGGAGCTGATCAGTAGACTCAGAGTTAACAGAACCAGCTGATAACCAGCTCATTTATACTGGTGGACTGTGTCTCCGTGTCTGCAGGTGGTGGGCGTGTCCGCAGTCACAGGAAGCGGATTGGACGAGCTGTTCGCTCAGGTGGAGGACGCCGCCGACGAGTACGACAGGTGAGTTAGAAACAGTGACCTCAGTGTGTCTCATGTTCTTCTCCAGACACAGAGCAGCTCTCAGCTCTGTTCACCTTCTTTTAAACATGTTAAAGTTTTAACTTTGAATCTGGATGTGTTTGTTGATGACATCACATTCTCCTCAAGTTTGCTTAATAAACTGAACTCTTCCTCCTTCCTCAGGGACTATCGACCTGAGTATGAAAGACTCCGCAAACAGCTGGTGAGTGTGTCTGTCTGTCTGTCTGTCTGTCTGTGTGTTTTCTCTCTGTTTCCACACACGTCTTCATGTTTTAACTGACTTCCTGTCCATCAGGCGGAGGCTCAGAGCAGGAAGCAGCAGGAGCAGATGGAGCGGCTCAGGAAGGACCTGGGAGCTGTCGACATGACGACCACAGCGTCCACAGGTACAGCCGACCGCCACGGAGAATAAAGAATAAAATAGTAACTAACTGATGGAGGCAGCAGGAGACCAGCAGCTCCTGTGTGATGGGAACTAAAATCCCTGTTTTTGTGAATGGAGTCTGGTGTGTTTACAGGGAGTGATATAGCATCAGTTTATTATCAAACTCCATAGTAATTTTGCCTCATAGAACACAGGACTTTGTGTGACTTTGGTGTCTTAAAGAGTTTGTTTAGATCAACTAATAGTAACACAAACACACTGACTGATGGAGGCGGCAGCAGACCAGCAGCTCCTGTGTTCTGTGAGCTAAAATCACTGTTTTAGTGAATGTAGTCTGGTGTGTGTGCAGAGAGCGATATAACATCTTTGTCTCCAAACTGCATTGACAAAAACAGTAATTTAAAATCGGAGAACACAGGACTTTGTGTGTGTGGTGTTTTAAAGGGGTAGTTTGGATCAACTACCCCTTTAAAACACCACAGTCCCACAATAACAGAAACAGACTACCTGATGGAGGCAGCAGCAGAGCAGCAGCTCCTGTGTCCTGTTCTCTAAAATCCCTGTTTTAGTGAATGTAGTCTGGTGTGTGTGTCAGTGGCTCACACAAGCTCTTCTAGTGGACGTACTAGTCCTTTAGACACCTGAACGTCTGTATGATGTGACCACAGAGGAGGCTGACGTCGCCGGGCCCAGCGACCTCATCATGACACGTGGTCACCATGACGACAGCGATGAGGAGGAGGTGGACAGCGACACGGACGACATCGACCACGGCGGTGAGAGTTTTATATCAGACACTATTAATAAAAAACCAGGAAATGAAATAAATAAATACAATAGTTTTATTTTATCTTCCAGTGACGGAGGAGAGCAAAGAGCGAGACGCCTTTGGGAACTTCCTGACGGAGAGGAAGCAGGTGGTTCGAGTCCGAAACAAGAAGTGTGGGATGCCTGAAGGGCCCTGACCTCTGACCTCTGACCTCTGACCTCTGGAGGAGGAGGAGGAGGAGGAGGAGGAGGAGGAGGAGGAGGAGGAGGAGGGGATGAAGGTGAGGGAAGGTGTCCCTCGCTGGGGCTCAGACTATCACCTGGAGCAGGTGGACGCAGTGGAGGCAGACTTCCAGTGGTGTTTTTTCTCACATGTCCGATCAGGTGACCCCTGACCCCGTGACCTCACTCATTCGGTGAAGCTGATTGGCTCCTGAGTGCTGCTCCTTCCCTCAAGAGAAAGTTCTATTTTTATACCAGTAAAGACTCTATTCTGCTTTTCCTGTTTTTTTCATGACTTGGTTTGTGAAAGAGCTGAAAAGATTATTGATCTACAAAATAAAAAATATTTAAAAAAGCTTTTAGTTCAGCTGGTGTTTTCAGGAAGCCTCCAGTTCGGCTTCACGGGCGCCGCCATCTTGGTTTTCTGGAGCCACAAGTGATTCTGATTGGTCAGGATCAGGGTGGCACTGATCACGGTGTTATCGATCAGCGTGGCATTGATCACAGTGGCACTGATCAGGATGACATTGATCAGGGTGACACTGATCAGGATGGTATTGATCTGGATTGTATCGATCTGGATGGTATTGATCAGGATTCCACTCATCAGGGTGGTATTGATCAGGATGCCATTGATCAGGATGCCATTGATCTGGATGGTATTGATCAGGATGCCATTGATCTGGGTGGTATTGATCAGGATGCCACTGATCTGGGTGGTATTGATCAGGATGCCATTGATCAGGATGCCACTGATCAGGGTGGTATTGATCAGGATACCACTGATCTGGGTGGTATTGATCAGGATGCCATTGATCAGGATGCCACTGATCAGGGTGGTATTGATCAGGATGCCACTGATCAGGGTGGTATTGATCAGGGTGGTATTGATGACTGCAGCTCGCTCTCTCCACACACACAAACTGGCCTCATTCATCCTTCAGCTCTGTGAATGGATTCAGATTCTCCGCCTGCCGACCATCTGCCAACACTCCCTCGCCTACACGCTCGCTGAAATCCGGCAGCGTGGTCGGACCGAAGAGCAGCTGAGTCACTTTCCACTGGCTTCAGTGAAAAACACAGAGTACATTCAGTGAAAGGCAGAGCGGGTCTCCATAGAACACACTCTGCTTCAAAGGAAGCAAGAAATAACAAGAACAATAAACTCTTCATACAGAGAGCTTCATATGAAACCAGCATCACATTAACATTAAAATAGGAAACAGAATGAAAAGAATTAAATAAAAACAAGTGAAATCAGTAGAATTTATAGAAGCAGCATTAAAAAATAGAACAAAAGGCTTAAAGGAGTTCAGAGAGTTCAAAGATCAACTGAGCAAAGAAGTTTAGATTTAATCATGTTGAGCTGATGTCTGCAGGCCGTCTCCTCCAAAGGCTGCGTCCTGTTCTCCTGTTCTCCTGTTCCCCTGTTCCCCTGTTCCCCTGTTCTCCTGTTCTGTTCTCCTGTCCTCCTGTTCTCCTGTTCTCCTCCTGTCCTCCTGTTCTCCTGTTCTGTTTTCCTGTTCTCCTGTTCTCCTCCTGTTCCCCTGTTCTCCTGTTCTCCTGTTCTGTTTTCCTGTTCTCCTGTTCTCCTCCTGTTCCCCTGTTCTGTTCTCCTGTTCCCCTGTTCTGTTCCCCTGTTCTCCTGTTCTCCTGTCCTCCTGTTCTCCTGTTCTCCTCCTGTCCTCCTGTTCTCCTGTTCTCCTCCTGTCCTCCTGTTCTCCTGTTCTGTTTTCCTGTTCTCCTGTTCCCCTGTTCTCCTGTTCTCCTGTTCTGTTTTCCTGTTCTCCTGTTCTCCTCCTGTTCCCCTGTTCTGTTCCCCTGTTCTCCTGTTCTCCTGTCCTCCTGTTCTCCTCCTGTTCTGTCCTCCTGTTCTCCTGTTCTGTTCCCCTGTTCTCCTCCTGTTCTCCAGTGAACCTCCAGTAAAGCAGCAGCAGAGTCTGAAGGCTGAATCCTGTACTTGTATCTTCTATATTAATGTTGTTCTATCTTTGATCTAATTGTGGTGAAGCTTGTTTGTTTTTATATTTCATATATTTCTAATATATTATTATATCTTCACTGATTCTGACTGAATCCCGTTTTCTGCTCTTTCTATAAAGAACATAATAAACTAATGAAGAGATCACAGGTGAAACCACCTGCAGGACAGATGAGCTCCACCTTCACTAACCTTAACCCATCAAACAGGATCGATCGATCACTAGAGTCAGTGACAGACTGAGGATCTTTACTTTGAGTGTTTTGAATGTTTGGTGCTGATTCTTCTGTTCTTAAAGAGCTTCAGTGAGCAGGAGGAGCTCCATCTGTCACTTCAACAAACTTTATTGACATTTTACATTTGAACAAAGCAAGAAAAAAGGTGAACAGCAGCACAAGTCGTTAGATCAGAGGTAAGGTGTGTGTGTGTGTGTGTGTGTGTGTGTGTGTGTGTGTGTGTGTGTGTGTGTGTGTGTGTTCCCCTGCAGTGACTCACCTCTGCTGACATTCAGCCCACTCTGTTGTCTCTCTCTCTCCTCTGCCTGCTGCTCGCTCGCCCCTCCCTCACTCTCTCTCTCTGCCCCCCCCCCCCGTCCTCCTCCTCAGTGGGCTGCAGACACGAACAGAAACAGAAGAGCCGAGAGTCACGACGCCTCGCCGACACAAACAAACACACGACTGCTGGCAGAGAGACACACACAGAAGCACACACACACACACAGACACACACACACACACACAGACAGAAACACAGACACACACACACACACACAGACAGAAACACAGACACACACACACACACACAGACAGAAACACAGACACACACACACACACACAGACAGAAACACAGACACACACACACACACACAGACAGAAACACAGACACACACACACACACACACACAAACACACACACAGACACACACACACACACACAGAAACAGAAACACACACACACACACACACACACACTCACAGAAACAGAAACACACACACACTCACAGAGAAACACACACACACATACACACTCCACTCCCAGGACTCAGTGGGCGGGGCCACCTGCACGTCTCTTCTGGCTCCATAAAACCAAGATGGCGACGGCAGTAGAGCCAAACTTGAGGCTTCACAGTGGACAGAGTGTTTGTAAGAAGGAGCTCTCTGCAGTAAAAACACCTGTACTGATCAGGTGATCAGGTGGTAAGAGTACTCAGGTTCTCAGTGGGCGGGGCCGTCGGCCTGCTGACGGGCCGGAGGAGGTCACATGACGGTCTGAGTCTGAAGGCGTCTGGACACGACGGGGACTCGAGGTCTGATTTGTTATGCTAAGCTAACGTCGCTAACGCTGCTCCATCACGTGTTCCTGATTGGTTCTATTCTAGTGATGTGGTTCTAGGATGGTGATGTTCGGTTGTCGTGGCGCCGCAGTCGTGGATGTGATGCGTGCTGCTCAGCGTGTCTTCGTCTCATTCCTTCCATAAATTAATGTTGGTTTATTTAAAATCTTTTGTTTTTTAATATCCAGTCTGTAAATGTAGAAAAGTCAGAAAGGAGAAAATAAATGAATGAAAGTGTGTGAGAGAGCAGAGTAGTAGTGTTATATTATTAGATTAGATTAGATTAGATGCACACACACACCTCCTAACATCTGATCGGCCCCCGTCGACCACATGACTCTTTCTTATCGCCATGACATCACTCTGTGGCGAGCCCACCGAAGTGACCTCATCGCCAGTGACATCATTGTCCGGACTCAGAGATGAAGTCATTGCTTCCAGTTAGTCTGCTGCTGCTGTTTGTCCTCGAAAGCAGCGCACAGAGCCAGACCCCCCCCCCCACCACCACCACCACACCCACACACACACACACACACACCCACACACACACACACAGCGCCCCCCCCCACTATAATATGATGCTTCTATCTCCGTCCTGCAGAAACGAACCGCCTGCAGCTCTTAAAAAACATTATTCTGCAGATGTGTTGATGTTTCTGCTGAATCCTTGAACTGATTTGACTTCACACACACACACACACACACACACACACACACACACACACACACACACATACACACACACACACACACACACACCCTGACAGTGTGGCTCTGAGAGCTGATTGGCTGCAGGTGACATCATTAGCTGGGATGTGGGGGTTTCTCTCTCCTTGTTGCTGCAGCCTCTCGCTCCCTGCCTCCACACACACACACACACACACACACACACACACACACTGCAGCTGCATTACATCATCTGCTTCGCTGTGAGGAGAAGAGGGGGAGCAGTGTGTGTGTGAGAACACTGTGTTCTGCTGGTGCATGATGGGAAGTGTAGTCACGGTCTACTGACAGGAGTTTAATGACACTGAACACGTTGATCACATGTAGGTGACACATGAAAATATCAGCTCTGAGCTGATCAATATATCGGCACTACACCCACAGGTGGCGCTACGGTAACAACATGTCTGATTCAGGGATTATTGTTTATTACACAGCTTAGAAATCATCAAGTCATCTGACAGCAAACACTGACTTAAAAACAGTTTTATTGATTTAGATTGACTGTCTTGTTTCTGCTATCAGAACAGTGTCCATGGCAACGGTCCGCTGTTCAGGAATAACTGATGACAGAAAGCTGCTAATGACCAGCAGATTTAACGAAGCCGAGTACTAAATGGAGTCTGACTCACTTTAGATTTACACAGTCAACTGTTCCACAAATAGCAGATGTAAACTCACACGATAATCAATGACTTTTCTTAGTGAAATATAAGATCCAGAGTTTATTATTACTGAAAACTGTGAGAAAGGTTCTTTTGCACAATAAGAAAACAGTCTAATGTAAATATGGACAGAACAACAGCGCTCTGACCGAAGCTAGAAAAGGGGAGTTGAACTTAAAGGAGAGATATTCTGCCATGTTCGAGTTCATTCTCATATTTGGGGTCCAGCGAGAATCTGTTTTCATGCTGTAATGTTTAAAAAACTCATTATTTTCTGCTCTGTTCCCCCCAAAGAAGCCCAGTCTGCTCTGATTGGTCGGCTCCCACAGGCCTGATTAGGCTCCGCCCACCATCTCTCTGAAGGGGAGCCACATTAGCAACATGCTAACGCTAAGTTCACCTGCCGAACTCCAGCTTCAGAGTGAAGTCGCTCCGTCCTGGAGCTCCGACCGTTAGGACAGACTTCCTGTTTCCCTCCAAAATAAAGTGACTCCTCCGGTCTTCACCTCCACAGATGGGGGGACGACAGTGGAGGACAGACAGGTGGACTCAGGTTCTCAGTGGGCGGGACCATCAGCCTGGTGATTGGCTGAAGGAGGTCACGTGATCAACAGATCCCTGTGTGACATCACAAGAGGAGCCAAATCTGAACGGAGTGTTTTCACACATCCAGTGAGAGACGGAGCAGAAACAGAGGACGGTCTGAGTCTGAGGGTCTCTGGACATTCTGGTGACCCCCCCCCCCCCCCCCCCACCTGAGGTCACACTGTTTCACCTGAGTCTTCAGGTCGCCTCTAGTTCTCAGCACAAAGTGACGTCCTTGCACGAAACTAACCAGCCGAACTTTAAGCCCCGATTACCGGGAATAAAGTGGATCCCTGAAGACCCTCAGAATAAAATCGTGCAACGCTGACAGCAGTGAGGCGTGAGAGTGTGTGTGTGTGTGTGTGTGTGTGTGTGTGTGTGTGTGTGTGTGTGTGTGTGTGTGTGTGTGTGTGTGTGTGTGTGTGTGTGTGTGTGTGTGTTTGGTTCGATGTGTTTGAATGAAAAGCGACAGACAGTCTAGTTTGGCTGCCAACCAGAGCAACAGATGGAGGCGTTAACACACAAACGCAGATCTGTGTGTGTGTGTGTGTGTGTGTGATGAGTAACGCTTCATTGTCAGCCTTTAAATTTAGCGCTGACATTTCCTCAGAAGCATCGACCCACAAAAACCAGATCAAACCAGATCTGCTGGATCCATCCAGATCACTAGACTTCAGAGTTCTTCATAACTTTTATTTTGATTTCATTCTAGATGCAGTCGGTGTGTGTGTGTGTGTGTGTGTGTGTGTGTGTGTGTGTGTGTGTGTGTGTGTGTGTGTATGTGTGAGTGTGTGTGTGTGTATGTGAGTGTGTGTGTGTGTGTGTGTGTGTGTGTGTGTGTGTGTGTGTGTGTGTATGTGTATCTCTCAGTCTCAACATTTAAGTTTGGACAGATCAGTCGTTTAGTTTAACGGCTGCAGAGGTCAAGAGGTTAAATGTAATCTGGCGGTCGGTGTAACAGGTGATCAGGTGATCTTATAGGACATATTCTACCTGTGAACACTCTGTATAGATCTATATCTATAGATCTATAGATCTATAGATATAGATCTATAGATCTATAGATCTAATGGGTTTATATGTAAGATGATTAAAGAGGAACATGCAGCACAGAGAACTGATCAAAGTAAATGAAAAGGTGCAAACAAGCAGTTGTGATATTGAAGCAGCGAGAGCTGTGATTGGTCAGTTAAGTGACCTTTTCTGCTCCACACCTGCAGCCAATCAGCCAATCAGCCAATCAGCCAATCATCAATGGAGGAATCACCTTTTTTGTTTTTATACATGCAGCATGAATTTACTCAGCATGCAGAGAGAGGAGGGAGAGGATCGTTCCCACTGTGCATGTTGTATAAACATAAATATAAAACTACACACACACACACACACACACACACACACACACACACACACACACACACACGCACACACACACACATACATCTGCTCTCTCTGATTTTGCTCTGGCTTTGTAAAAGATGACCTCACCAGTCAAATGTTACTGATCAGCTGTGAGTGTGTGTGTGTGTGTGTGTGTGTGTGTGTGTGTGGGTGTGTGTGTGGGTGTGTGTGTGTGTGTGTGTGTGTGTGTGTGTGTGTGTGTGTGTGTGTGTGTGTGTGTGTGTGTAAAATCGCTCCAAGCTTAAAGACACTAAAATCATTGTGGTTCTGATGAAGAGCTTTCTGATGATGAGGAGGAGGGTTCCTCTGAAATAAACCTCCACAGCCCTGAACCCCCTCCTCCTCCTCCTCCTCCTCCTCCCCCTCCTCCTCCTCCTCCTCCCCCCTCTGCCACCCTGCAGGACCAATCACAGCCCAGCATCCCTGCCGGCCAATCAGATGGCTCCTAGGTGATGTCATGCAGCAGGCTGCTGTTTGGTGCTGATGCTGCTGAGCTGCAGAGCTTCAGTCTGAACAGAGAGACCGAGCATCACTGCAGGGTGAGTACACACACTCTCTCACACACACACACTCACACACACACACACACACACTCACACTCACACACACACACACACTCCTCTTTGTGTCTTGAAATCATGTTGTTATTTCCAGGCTTGGTGCATGTGTGCAGGCGGCTGCAGCTTTGCTTGAACGAGCTGCTCTCACTCACGATTCTTCCTCCTTCTTTTGTCTGTTTCTGTTCATCACGTCGTTCTTTTCTTTCTTTCTGTCTCTGCTGCATCTTGTCTTTGCTCCTCGCTGTCTTTGGGGGGAGTTTGGGGTTTGAGCTGCGTGCTCGACTCGCTGCAGAAGGTTGATGCGCTCACTGGCAACAATGACATCATCGCTTAGTCCCTGCACACACACACACACACACACACACATAAAGTTCAACACTGTGTTTGCATTACTCCTTTAAAGATATTCATATAAAACATTGGTGACCTTTTAGCAGTCTTCTTCTGCAGAAACTGTGATGTGGTTTCTTTCTTCCTGTCGTTTTGTTTTGTTCGTCACAAACACTGAATCTGATTTGTTGCTTTTCTGTGTTTGTGGTCTGAACCTCTTTGTGTCGGTCGTTCACAAGGAAGAAACAGTTTTCAGTCAGTTAAACGTGAACATCAGGCTTCGCTCTGGGCTTTGCAGAGGTCAGATGATGAGCAGCTCTGGTGTTGCCTGTTGGAGAACACCAGAGTCTCTGTGGTGAAGCTCCTGCAGCGCTTCTGCTTCACACTTCAGAGGACTTCTTTTAGTCTCCTGAAAGCCAAAGCCGGCGAATCCTCGCGTTAATACGAATGACTCAACTCAACAAGCTGCAGAAATCTGACCTTTAAATCCAAATGATTCATTTGAGTGAAGAACCGGAGATATTCTCAGCCTGTGTGGGATGAATTTTTAATCTACCAAATGTTCAGGATGCAAAGCTGTGGACAGTTAATGACTGAATGACTAAAAAAGATTCTTCTTCTGCTAAACAAATGACAAAACACACACAGAGCTTTTCTCCTCTTTCTTCCACTTTTTTGTCCTGAACTGTGTCCTATTTTCTTCCACTGCAGTTTGTTCAGATTTCACCTTTAAGGGGTTTTGCTCCCTGAGTTCAGGCTGACAGGAGCATAAGGAGCTTTATTAAAGCTCTGTGTGTCTGCAGGTCACCGTAAACTGACTCCAGCTGATTTAGTGCTCGTGCTGTGTGTCTCCTCAGGAACAGACTCTACCTCACCACAGTGTCTTTGACCGAAAGCAGCAGCAGCAGCAGCAGCAGCAGGATGACTCTAGCAGGTAAAACTCACTCTGACTGATTACCTGTCAGATGTCTCATGTGTTTTTATGTTTGACTGAATCTCCACAGATTTAAGGCTCAGCTGTATTTTTCCTCCTCGTGTCTCTAAATGTTGCAGCCTACAGAGAGAAGATGCGAGAGCTCCCCCTGGTGTCTCTCTTCTGCTCCTGCATCCTCCCCCCCCAGCCCAGAGACACCGAGGCCGACAAGAAGGAAGGTGAGCAGCACCTGTCTCCTGCTTTTTCTTTACCTTCTTTTAAGTCTTCAGGTGCTTTACTTCAGTAAAAGGACTAAAACCACCTCTGTTACAATGAAAATCCTCCTTCAGTAAAAGAAATGAGGAAATCAAATCATTCAAAAGAAAATCCTCACACAGGAGAGGCCACAGCCACGCCTGAACGCTCCTGCACACCTGCAGACAGGTGTGTGGGGTGGACCTGTCCAAAAGCTGAGCAGAGAACGTCCTGTTATTGTCAAACCTTTAGTCAGGTAAAACACAGGTACAAGGAGCACTGCAGGTAGATAGAGCCAACACCTGTTCAGGTGAGGCCAGTCAGGGACAACAAGCTGTCCCACATTTAACCAATCAGAGGGCTCCTCCCTCTATAAAGACCCCCAGTAACACCAGACAGGAAGAGCAGCAGTTTAAAATCATTCAGTTTTACACTGTGATACTAAATGAAGCTAATAGGCTCCATGTTGGGGAAAGTTAGTGGAGGTCTATAGTGTGTGTGTGTGTGTGTGTGTGTGTGTGTGTGTGTGTGTGTGTGTGTGTGTGTGTGTGTGTGTGCTAGTTAGTCAGTGTGTAGTGGAGGTCTATAGTGTGTGTGTGCTAGTTAGTCAGTGTGTCAGTGTGTAGTGGAGGTCTATAGTGTGTGTGTGTGCTAGTTAGTCAGTGTGTCAGTGTGTAGTGGAGGTCTATAGTGTGTGTGTGTGCTAGTTAGTCAGTGTGTCAGTGTGTAGTGGAGGTCTATAGTGTGTGTGTGTGCTAGTTAGTCAGTGTGTCAGTGTGTAGTGGAGGTCTATAGTGTGTGTGTGTGCTAGTTAGTCAGTGTGTCAGTGTGTAGTGGAGGTCTATAGTGTGTGTGCTAGTTAGTCAGTGTGTTAGTGTGTAGTGGAGGTCTATAGTGTGTGTGTGTGTGTGTGTTAGTTAGTCAGTGTGTTAGTGTGTAGTGGAGGTCTATAGTGTGTGTGTGTGTGTGTGTGCTAGTTAGTCAGTGTGTTAGTGTGTAGTGGAGGTCTATAGTGTGTGTGCTAGTTAGTCAGTGTGTTAGTGTGTAGTGGAGGTCTATAGTGTGTGTGTGTGTGTGTGTGTTAGTTAGTCAGTGTGTTAGTGTGTAGTGGAGGTCTATAGTGTGTGTGTGTGTGCTAGTTAGTCAGTGTGTCAGTGTGTAGTGGAGGTCTATAGTGTGTGTGTGTGTGTGTGTGCTAGTTAGTCAGTGTGTTAGTGTGTAGTGGAGGTCTATAGTGTGTGTGTGTGTGCTAGTTAGTCAGTGTGTCAGTGTGTAGTGGAGGTCTATAGTGTGTGTGTGTGTGCTAGTTAGTCAGTGTGTCAGTGTGTAGTGGAGGTCTATAGTGTGTGTGTGTGCTAGTTAGTCAGTGTGTCAGTGTGTAGTGGAGGTCTATAGTGTGTGTGTGTTAGTTAGTCAGTGTGTCAGTGTGTAGTGGAGGTCTATAGTGTGTGTGTGTGCTAGTTAGTCAGTGTGTCAGTGTGTAGTGGAGGTCTATAGTGTGTGTGTGTGCTAGTTAGTCAGTGTGTCAGTGTGTAGTGGAGGTCTATAGTGTGTGTGTGTGTTAGTTAGTCAGTGTGTCAGTGTGTAGTGGAGGTCTATAGTGTGTGTGTGCTAGTTAGTCAGTGTGTCAGTGTGTAGTGGAGGTCTATAGTGTGTGTGCTAGTTAGTCAGTGTGTTAGTGTGTAGTGGAGGTCTATAGTGTGTGTGTGTGTGTGTGTGTTAGTTAGTCAGTGTGTTAGTGTGTAGTGGAGGTCTATAGTGTGTGTGTGTGTGTGTGTGCTAGTTAGTCAGTGTGTTAGTGTGTAGTGGAGGTCTATAGTGTGTGTGCTAGTTAGTCAGTGTGTTAGTGTGTAGTGGAGGTCTATAGTGTGTGTGTGTGTGTGTGTGTGTGTGTTAGTTAGTCAGTGTGTTAGTGTGTAGTGGAGGTCTATAGTGTGTGTGTGTGTGCTAGTTAGTCAGTGTGTCAGTGTGTAGTGGAGGTCTATAGTGTGTGTGTGTGTGTGTGTGCTAGTTAGTCAGTGTGTTAGTGTGTAGTGGAGGTCTATAGTGTGTGTGTGTGTGCTAGTTAGTCAGTGTGTCAGTGTGTAGTGGAGGTCTATAGTGTGTGTGTGTGTGCTAGTTAGTCAGTGTGTTAGTGTGTAGTGGAGGTCTATAGTGTGTGTGTGTGTGCTAGTTAGTCAGTGTGTCAGTGTGTAGTGGAGGTCTATAGTGTGTGTGTGTGTGCTAGTTAGTCAGTGTGTTAGTGTGTAGTTCTGCTTCAGTGACTTCTGGAACCTTCTAGCTGAGGTTGGACACATTTTAGGGACATGAAGAAGAAGAAGATCCTCCAAGAAATAACGTCTTGTTTTAAGCACAATCAAGCTGATATCTTACAGTTACACAGTTTTC
Source organism: Pempheris klunzingeri (assembly GCF_042242105.1). Taxonomy (NCBI): domain Eukaryota; kingdom Metazoa; phylum Chordata; class Actinopteri; order Acropomatiformes; family Pempheridae; genus Pempheris; species Pempheris klunzingeri. The sequence continues at coordinate 910,437 of NC_092012.1, read as the reverse complement.
TCATTATCGGTGCCAGTTGGTAAAAAAGCAGTTATTCATCAGGTAAATGATGAGCAGCTCAGTGAGCAGCAGGGTGAACTAGTCTGTCAGTTTCTTGTGTCTTTATTTCCATAACCTGCTTCTGTTTGTCTGCATGTGGGAGGAAACCCACACAGACATTATATGAATCATAAAATCTGTCTTATTACAATCATGGTGGTTTTCCAGCAGCAGTTTGTGGTCGCTTCACGGTGTCATGCTCTTCTTCTTGCAGCGGGCGTGGTGGACTTGAACCTGTGCAACATTCGGGACATGGAGGTGATCGAGCTGAGCAAGCGGACGAGCGGCCAGGCCTTCGAGGTCATCCTGAAGCCGCCCACCTTCGACGGCGGCCCCGAGCTGAGGGCGACCACGCCGCCCCGCCAGAAACCCTCGCTGGAAGAGATCCAGAAGAAACTGGACGCGGCCCAGGAGAGGAGGAAGGTGTGTGGGGTGCTGGGGGTGGATTTTTAATTGTTATTGTAAAGTCACACTAATATCACAAGACGAAGAGGCTACAGCTAAATGCTAACAATGACAATGCTAACATGATGATGTTAAGCAGTGTTACCCTCTTAATTTAGCATGCTAACATACATTAATTAGCAGTAAACATAAAGTACAGCTGAGGCTGATGAATGTCTGTAGTCCTGCTGTACTGGACAAATGAAAATGTTGGCCTCATGGTGGCGCTAGAGGATTAATTAGAGTATTACAGTTCATCCTGAGGGGAGCATGAATTCCTGAAAAGATCACAGCCCGTCCTGTAGTAGCTGAGATAGTTTGCTAAAAACCACAAATGGTGACCTCAAAAAAGTAGAGGCCCTGAAATTGATCCCTGAGGAACTCCATTAGCTATTTTACTGTGTGATCATGAGTGATTATCAAATGAACATTATTCAAGTAAATTATGGCCAATGCCCTTTCTTCTAGCCAGATTTCTGATTTATTACCACCTTGTTCTATTGAAGGGGGTCTTTTGGTTTTGATTGGCCGACAAATCGACCAAACATAGAGCTGATCAGGTGCGTCATCAATCCAAAATAATACTCCCAGAAAATAAGACCACAAAGAAGCTAGTGTAACACTGAACAGACTCCAAGACACGGCAGAGACAAAAAGTTAATCTGTTCTGTAAAATCATTCTGGGATTCTTCTGGAAAAGAAAAACCAAGCTCACTGTAAATCCTCCCCGTGTCCCTCCAGTGTCAGGAGGCCGAGCTGCTGAAGCACCTGGCCGAGCGAAGGGAGCACGAGCGTGAAGTCGCTCAGAAAGCTCTGACCAAAGAGCGTCAGGAGCACCGCGCCGACGCCGACAAGGAGCAGCGTCAGATGCACCTGAACGCCTCACAGGAGCGACTGCAGGAGGAGGTGAGGACGATGGTTTCACTGTCAGCTTCTGGTGTCATTTACTGAGAAGATTCAGATTCTGTTGCATGAAATGAATCGCTAACGGGAGTTTGTGATGTTTGTGTCTTTCAGGACAAGCACAGTGTGGAGGTGAGGACAAGCTGGAGGAGGAGGAGGAGGAGGAGGAGAAGGGGATTCTGGGTAGACGTGCTTAGACAATATGAAGATGCTGGTGTGATATCAAATATAAGAGGGGTTTACCAGAAGCTTAGCTTAGCATAAAGACTGGAAACAGGTACAAACAGCTAGCCTGACTCCACCATCTCCAGCGATCACTGATTTCTGGCTGAGAGTTACATGTTCAGGTTGATGCCACTCTCATGTTCATGCTTTTGCTCATATAGTGTATTATTTTTCATATTTATTTATTTCTTTATCCTAAAAAACAGTATTATAGTGTCAGTTTGTGGGATTGTTTAACCAGTGTAAATGCTCAACTATTCCAGCGTGGTCCACAAAAAGTTGGACAATCTCAGTTTTCTGTCTTCTGTTTTGAGATTTTGTTCAAACTCATGATGAAAATCTCTGAAAACTCTCTTTAACTCTGAGATAAACAAAGTTTATGCATGCCTGAGTCAACAAACAATGTGTTAGCTGATGTGCTAACTGCTAACCCTTTGTTCCCTGCTCTCAGGTATCTTGATGGCCTGATCACAACACAAGCTGAACTTTATTTGGAAGCCATTTTGGAGGGCTAATGAGCTGAGGATTGATGTGCCGTAAAGCCGGCGCTGCTCCGACTGGGAGACTGACGTGAAGAGACTCTGAAAAGAGCAAGAGAAGAAGAAAAAAAGAGGAAGAGGAGGACTGTTGGAGGGCGAGTCCGACTGCTTGACCTCCTCCTACAACAACCAGGACTCTTCTTCACCAGATAAACTTTTCATAACAAGAAGAGCGACGCTGCAGATTCAGTCATCATTAGACGGTTCGCAGGGGTTTTACTGTGGTTTGTTGCCATGCCAACAGTGCCAATGTGTTTGTGTGTGTGTGATTGTGAGTGTATCCAGGATTCAGCTTCTTCACATGTCTGAAAAATCACACCCAACCAAACCAAACCAGACAGAAATGGAACTAAAAAGGAACGTTACAGTCCAGAAACCTTCGCTGGACGTCTTCTTCTTCTTCTTCTACTATATGCAGGTGTTTCTGCTACCTGGACGTACAGCTGAGTCAAACAGCTTCTTCTGCTGGACAGTTTACGTCATTACATTTTGGGGAAGCGCAGCCTTTCTCAGAGGGGTTGAGTCAGGACGAGTCTGAAACAAGTCCAAACAGTGTTGAATCAAGACTGTGTCCTAAAACAGGACAAGACCAGCTCAAGACCTGAAAAGGTGGACTTTTACAGGCCAGATAAGTGTCTGGGCCTGAGACAAGTCAAAATGCAGATGAGACAGGTACGAGTCTGAGACAAAACAAGACTGAGAATAAAAGTAAAGTAAAAGAAGTAAGATAGACGACACCAAGACGAGCTCAAATCGAGTCAAATCCTGGAAGACAGTCGACTGGACTTGGTTGAGATCGAAGACGATTATAGGTGAGACTGGTGTCAAAATGTAGACGAGACAGAGACGAGTCTGGAGTCAAAACATCTATGAGACTCCAGAGAAGTCCAAGTTAGGGTCAGAACACTGAGTCAGAGCGCCCAGGAGTCGGAAAGGTCTAGAAGAATGAAAACACCAAAAGAATTAAAATAAGTCTGAGTTCACTCACAAGATCAGAACAAAGTGCCAGTTAAGACAAAGATAATACAGAGACACGTTCAAATTAAAGCGCTCACAGGACAGTAAGCGGTAAACGAGACAGGACCAATCAGATCATGAAGAAAGTCCACTGGACTTGGTTGAAGCCAAAGTCGGCTTGATTGGCGTCTGAGTCCAAGTCAAAATGCAGACGAGACACGAACGAGTCTGGAGTCAAAACATCTATGAGACTTAGAACAAGTCCGGTTGAAAACATCCAGCAAAGCAAGTTAGAGTCAAAACACTAATACAGAGTGCACGAGCCAGAAAAGCCCCAAAAACCCTCTAAACAACACAAAAAAGTCAGAACATACTTCAGTTTGAGACAAGTAATCAGGACTTGAGAGCTTTCACAGCCTCCACATTTTATTTTTCAGACTGTTTGAATTCATCTCATATTTCTGAATATCGAGACAGTGGTTTTTCAATTAGCATGCTAGCATGTATGCTACTACATTTGTGTTTCCCTCCTGTGTAAACTGGATGTTGAAGTACAAACTGGGAGTTAATTAATGTGGCTAACGTTAGCCACATCACAGGATACTTACCCGCCCCCCCGCTGATATGTATGAGCGAATTTTACCGATGAATAACTGCTGAACTGATTGTGTCCATTGTTTACAGCTGCAGTGATGTGTTTGTGTGTTTCCCTGGCAACGCCGTTGTAAAGGAGTCAGGGTGATATGATGATGATGATGATGATGATGATGATGACAATGTACAGAAATCATATTATATTTTAAATCCAAGAATAAAACAATGACACTTTACTTTTTTGTTCAGTCATTTATTGAATCAACACCATATTCCGCCTCTGAGCCATAAATACTTTAACATTAACATAACATCACCAATAAATACCTGCTGAAGATCATATAACGCTTAAATAAATTCCAATTTAAATACATTAAAAAGCATAAATAGGGCATAATATATTAAACGCATCCAATAATAATCTGTTTGTGTGACAAAGCTCCAGTGTGTAGTTGTGTTTAGAAACAAATAAATAAACAGAAAGATAAAACTAATGGAAACTATCCAGTGAATCACAGAGCAGCATGTTGGCGACGTGCATGAATGTTCAAAGACACAAAAACATGAAAAGTTGGAAATAACGAGTTCTCTGATATTGTCTAAATATAATAATATATAATATAGCACAAACTACTAATTCTACTTACAATATTAGTATATTAATTAGTTTAATTACACGTCATATCAATCGTAATTAAAAGGAAAATGTGTTTGTTTCTATGCAGATGACTCCCAGTTCTATAAATCAGAAGTTATTGTCATACTCACTTCCTTTCGTCACATTTCTTTACATTACGGCGCTTTCCGCTAAATAATATCTTGACATTTTTCTTGTTACATTTTAGTAATAAGCAGAATTTTCTCGCTTCCTACATTTAAATTTTTTTTATCCGTTTTATCTGCAAATCTCTTGGAAACTGAAATCCATGTTTGTTTTACATCCTGTAATGTCAGTGTGAGTCGGTCCAAACTTTATTATTATTACATTTTATTTATTTCCTCCATTCTGATTAATTAATTTTGGTCTTTGCATCTGTTGAAAAGCACTTTGTAACTCGCCCCCTCGTCCCTATGAGTACATTATAATGATTATGTATTATAATAGATGTCCTGATATTTGGCTTGAGCTTCTATATTTTCACTTACAACATACATTTGTGAAAATTTCCTCGTAAACTAGTAAATCTTTTCTTCTTCTGGCGGTCTTGGACTTCCTTACTGAAGCATTTGTTCAACCCAGCAGCCGCTCTGGTCTTCACTGCTGCTGTTGGACGACGGGTCGGACGCAGGTGCAGCCCACAGCGATGAGGCGGGACTCCAGCCGGTAGTGGTAGCTCTCCGCCCCTTCCGGCTTGACGAGGCGCAGCAGCAGCACCTGGTGCATGATGGGTCTGGACTCCAGGTTCAGGTCCTCCTGACCGTCCAAGTCCAGACAGCCGTGCAGCTGACAGCGAGCCTCGGACAGCGTTTGAGGGAACAGAGACTCATCGTGGGAGAGGCTGAGGACGGAGACAGAGAAGGGACAAAAAGCTGTAAATATCACTTCATCTTTAAATTAAAGGACCATGCTGCTGTTTTCTGTCTGTCGTGTGTCCTCACTTGTACGTCCACGGGGAGATGGAGGTGTTGTGCAGCGGCCTGATGTGTCGGGTAGGAACCAAAGCTTTGGGGTCGAGCTGCAGGGGGACTGTTTCTACCACAGCACCACCAGAGGACTTCTTGTGTGTCTTCGCCGAGTGTTTTGATTGGCCGCCCGCTTTCGGCATGGCTGCTGCCTCTATCATCATCATCATCATCATCATCATCATCATTGCCACCATGCAGGCAGTCTGGGGAAGAGGAGGAGAAATTAGCCTTCAGACCCCCAGTTTGTTCCTTTAATTCTACATCTATAAGAAATAATGTGTTTTTTTCACATTTGAACACTTAAACACTGTAAATGAAATGTAATTAATGAACCTTTACACTAGCAGCAGGTTTGTATCACATGTGAAGAACATTTCACATTTATTACATGTGAATCAGAGGCAGGTGTGAGTTTTATTCCACTTGTAAAATGAGTTATAATGTTCGTTAGTAATGTTTGATATTTTTAGTATTTGCCATCATAAATAAATTATATGTTATGATATATATAGTTATATAATGTGTATAATAAGTATTTTAGAGGCTATAAACACTGTTGCCACAAAATAAAATACAAATAAAAGGTTTAACTTCTAAGTTATCAAATCTGAAAAATCACAGTGTGACAACAAATGCACAAAAAAATGCAGAAAATATATGGAGGCGCAAATTTGTAGAATGAAAAATAACATTTCTTCTTGTTTCCAAAGTTTCAGCCAATCACGGGCCTCCATAAACAAACACAGTTTAATGATTAATTCATATATTTTAATAATCGTATTAACAATTTCAGAATAACGCTTTGGGCCGAAATCAGGCGGCAGAGAACGTTTTGGGCTCTTACCGTCACTTTGGAGGAGTTTGGAGCTGAAAACATCTTGAGTGTTCTTTGTCGTCCTTTTTTGAGTTTTATTCAGATGTGGATTCTGGTTTTTCAGACTTCAGACTACTCCGTGGGGTCCTAGGGCTCTGCTGGAGGTTCAGGTCAGAAGCTGTAAAGTCTGGCTGCCGTACAGACCTGAAGTGTGTCTTCTTCTTCTTCTGGTGCTCTGCTGGATGTCGGGTTGAGCTCTGCCATTTATCCTGATCCGCGACCAGCTGTCGGACTTCCTCTCATGATGTCACCATCTTTCTTTTCTTTCTCTGTCTGCAGGTTTTTCATCCTCCTCTAAACCGCACACTCAGACTGCATGGCAGAGTCTGACGGTCGACCCACTTTCATAGTTGATTTCGAGGTTAAATGATTCTGCACACAAAAGTTGCAGCAGCTTTTCTAGGTCACCTGATCCTCTGTGGTGCAAAAGCCTGCACCTTAACACACTGCGTTAGAAAAGAGTCTGATTGTTGTGAAGCTTTCAGAACTTTCACAGACTTTCTGCACTTTGGTCTGTTTTTCCTGATCGAAGAGAAACCGCAGCATTGATCCATCTTTGTCTCTTTTTCCACATGTAAACGTGCAAAAAGCAGCTCCACGAAGACTCGACTCTCAATAGGTGCAATAATAAGAACTTCATTTATTCAGCACCTTTCAAAAACAAGTTACCATCAATACAAACTGAAGATATAACAGCTAACATGTACACGAATGGTCCACTCATACAGATAAAAGCCCATCAGACACCAACAGATCAGAAGAAGAAGAAGCTTCGTGAACTTTCATCCAGCAGCTTTATGGATGAACTGGAGCCGAAGCGACACACAGAAGTTTAATTGGAAACTGTTTTGATAACAATCATTTAACAAGCATTTGTAGCATCTCAAACGTTTCTTCTTCTTTGGTGTCTGACTGGGAGCAGCAGGTCCAACATGTCGATGCAGAGACTGAAACCAGGAGAGTGGAGGCCGTACAAACAGAGACGAAGCGCTGTGTTATTCTCTACAACACCCAGAATGCACTGGGCCGCTCTCCTCACCAGATGGTGGAGCTCCACTCTCAACCTCATCCTCCTCCGGACGCCGTCGTTCCTCCGCCCCGTGTTTCGGCTCACAGAGCCTCCATCAGAAGGTCTGTAAAACCCTTCGTCTCTAATATGTCGACAAAAGGAACCTGCTTCATCCAACATTCAGATTTCTGTTTCAGTTTGACCACAGAGAAGAACATCTAATGTGGGAATAAACACGGGAGATTACATTTATAATTCTTCTTATTTTCTATAATCTTCATTCCAACAGTAAAACCCACTGATGTGTTCATACAAACAGTTCAGTTCAGTTTATTATAACTGTAATACATTTTATTATATTATTATAATAACTATTACTATTACTATCGGGAGCTGGTGCTGCGTTCTCCGACGATGATGATGGTGATGAAGTGTTCGTAGTGATGAAGGTTTTCGTGGCACCAGTCGTCCCTGAAGCGTCTCCACAGGACTTTAGTCCTGCACGGTGAGACAGCGCTGAGAAAGTAAAACTTATTTTAGTTTTTCTTTCGCTGTAAGAAGCTCAGATGTGAGGACGAGCATCGACGGTGGGATGAAGATCGTTTTAGTCACGTTATGACGTCATAAATCAGCGTCCCGGCCGCTCTGAGCCAACAGAAGAAGCTTAACGACATGGCGGTGCTGAGGCGGTGCCCCGGGGGCCCCCGGTGTCACCGGGCCCCTCTCCCTGTGACTGAGCTGAGCTGCCTCTGCGGTCATGTGATGCAGAGTCTGACCTGGTTTACAGTCGTGTTGTGACTCAGGTCAGACCGGACTGCAGCGTCATCACGATCAGGCGTGTCGTGTGCGTTCAGCCCACGCTGCGCTCTGACCTGGTTTGATCGATGAGTCGATGCTTATCAGAGATCTGAGAGACTTCCTGCATCAGTCTGCAGCCTCCAAACACAGGTTTATTTACACAGCAACAGACAACAGACAACAGACAACAGACAGACACAAGGAAACCCAGAGTGATTTACAGGGATGGAAAACACAACAGAAATAAGATGCAGGAAGAATTTTAAATTGCATGTATAAGAAGTGAAAACATGCAAAAATAAATAGTTAAAGTCTAAAAAGAAAATGCAAAACAAAAGAACCACAGCAGGAGAACCAGGACCAGGATCCACTGGAACCAGGGAACCACAGCAGCAGAACCAGGACCAGGATCCACTGGAACCTGAGGGATGAGAAAAGCACAAAATAGACATTATAGGGAGGAGGAGGAGGAGAGAGGAGCCCAGTGCATCATGGGAGTCCTCCGGCGGTCTAGCTCTGCATGTGGAACGGCAGCAGACGTGATGACGTCACCACCTCAGCTCTGAATACGTGTCTACTAAAATATACATTTACAATAAAACAAAATCTGATGTTCAACACAACTCTGCCTCTTCTGTTTAAAAACCACAATAACATTTAGAAATGTTTTTAGAAAATGTTCAGGTGGAGTCTATCATTTAAAATCTACATCCTGTCAACTGTAGTTTCCAAAATTAAGACTTAAGCTTTGCCCGCCATTTCTGCTGGTTGGTACGCAAAGCATTCTGGGATACGTGGCGGTCAGAAGTCAGAAGAATGATGACGTTTCACAAGAACACAAGAAGATCTGATGGACCTTTAAGAGCTTTACATCACTTTAGTTTTTGGTCAAATCAAAGCAGAATGAATTTTGCTGATTGAATCAAAGTTTCATTCACAAATTTCCAGCAAATGAACCAGAAAAATGACGGAGTGCAAAGAGAAGGTGGCATCATTTCCCCCCACAAACTGCTGCGCTCCTCCACCCACCGCTGGAGAAGAATGAGATTTAAACAGAAAAAGGGGGTCAGGATAGTTCAGCAGCAGAGTTTCCACGTAGATCGGACAGATTTATTATCCAGAGCGATGTGTTTGATCGTGGGGCTGCTGGTCTTTCTAGGACTGCTGCTGTGGTGACTGGAAACACCTTGATGAGGAGCAGCAGGGGCTTTCTGAGCCTCTGCTGTGGTCTGAGCCAACCACAAACCCTCCGACTGAAGTCAAGTGCAGTAAAACTACCACCACTGCACCGGGGAAATACTCAGCACCTTATACATGACACACATTTCATACTGCTGACTCAGTGTAGTTAGAAAAAATGGGAAAATATAAGAAAATATGCAAGAAACAAACTCCATTGGAGCGGACAGGAAAGGAACTGACCACATCTTGTGCTTGTATAACTGAGTGTGTGATGGATGAAATGTGAATTTGAAGTATTCACATTGAAATGATTGCTCTCCAGGAAGACATCAGTCTTCTCCAGGGGTTCAAAGGGTTTCAAGCCGACCGTGTTGTTCTTCGGTATTCAGTAGATCATGTGGTCACAGAACAAAGGCCGCTTTACCAACTGGGCGAAGTGGGAAAGCCCCGTTTTCACCGTGTGGCAGTTGCTTTTTAGTAATTCGATTAGTTCTAAATCTGTTTGGGAAATACCTCCAAAGCAGCGTTGTCCGTTTTCTGCACCATTTTGCGATCTTGTGGCCTCTTGTTTTTGTAGAGGAGCCCATAAACAGCCATAGTTAGCGTTTAATAATCAAATATAAAAGTGTAATAAATGGGTTATAACACACTGTAGTGAAAGCAGATTTAAGTGTGTGCTGTATAAACCGATAATAAAGGACAGCATAGTAAAACACAGCTGTAACAATAAAATGTCTATAAAGTAGAAGTTATAGCTACTTTATAATGTGTTGTTATATATCTAAATACTTATTATAGAGAAATAGACCTGTAATAACCACAAACAGCTGTTATATCACTCTCTTCAAAGACACCAGACTCCATTGATAAAAACAGGGATTTTAGCTCACAGAACACAGGAGCTACTGGTCTGCTGCTGCCTCCATCAGTTAGTTAGTTTGTGTTATTGTGTGTTACATGAATATTGTGTCAGCTCTGAACTACCCCTTTAAAACACTAAAGTCACACAATAACACAAAGAAACTAACAGATGGATGCAGCAGCTCCTTTATTCTGTGAGGTAAAATCGGTGTTTTTGTCAATGGAGTCTGGTGTGTTGGAAGAGAGCGACATAACAGCTGTATTAGGATACACAAAAATGGTTTCTGTATAGTACAGATACAGCTCATAGTACTGCTCAGTGGAAGTAGAGCTGGTTTTTACATCTTCTGTATTTACTGTATATTTACATGATGCCATCAGAACACACCTCCCATTGGCCGTCCCACTAGAGGCAGAGGTAGGAGAAGTGCTCCTCGTAGTAGTAACACCACAGTGTTACAAGTAAAAGTCCTGCATTCAGAACTAAAAGCACCAAAATATGTAAAAGTAACAAAAGTGCTCATTAAGCAGAATTCAGAATCATATATTTAATATAACTGGATTAAAAATATTGTTATTGTTAATGTGTTCACTTTAATGTTGCTGCTGGCAAAGGTGGAGCTCATTGGAGTACTTTATATACCTCTGTGTACCTTGTTTCATTTGAATCAATAATATTTATTTATATATATATATATATATATATAATCAATTAGTTGATATAGAGTAAAGAGTAAATGCAGTAAATCTGTGTCAGTACTTTCAGGTGGAAAAGATAGTAAATTAGTTTGAGTTTCTGGTCTTTTATGGTGTTTTCGGCCTCCTGGTGGCGCTGCTGCGGCCGTGTGGATGGTTCAGGCCGCAGCTCGCTGACGTTTGCGGGCGTGAAAAGTGCTGACAGCTCTGCTGGTAACCTGCGGCGTTTAAAAACACGGAGATTAATCAGATTAATGCTCATCGTTTCCTCCAGCTCACTCAAACGGGGTCAGAGCAAAGCTGCTGACGGCTCCGGTACAAACTCGGCTCAAACCACAGAGGCGACCACATCACAGCGAGAAGCCACGGCAACGCCCCTGCTGTGATGTCACCGTGGGGGCGGGGCCACAGCACACCGGGCGTCCTGTTTTCTGAGCTCCGTATATGGAAACAGGAAGCTGGATGCTGCCTGCATGATGAGTCTAATCGCTGCAGATTATTTAATTATTTGATATTTTTATTTGTTTGTTTTGTTTGTCACTTCTAGTGCCTCCAGTCCTTTCAGAAACCGTTTTTCTTGCATTCAGATCAAACGTAAACAGGCTACATTTGATTTGATGGAAACTTCAACACTTAAAACGAAAGAATTCAAAAAAATTTAAAGTCTGAATCATCAAAATAAAATCCAGAATCATTTTAGTTTTATTTCTTATATATTCAAAGTGTAGAAATAATGAGAATGAACTTCTTGTCCAAAGTCAACACAAAAACATTTGTAATGTTTAAATAAAGTCTGAGTGAGTGCTCTGAGAGAAACACGATAAAAAAGAATTGAAAAAATTATTTAGCGTTTTTGTGTGAAACAATGAAACAGAAGCTGACAGAAAGCTGACAGGCAGAAACAGATAAGATAGAAAGTTCACGAACAACTGTATTGATCCCACGCAGGGAAACCCAAGTGCAGCTGCAAAAGCAAATGCAACTGATGTATAGTACAGATAAGAAACTACAGAAGAACAGAATAAAACAGAATATTATTATCAGCATCCTAAATATACAATAAAAGAAGTTTTAAATGAAGAGTAGCTAGTTAGTGTTTCTTTTTGTCAACTTGTAAAACTGAAATACAAACGTAAATATGAATAAAGTAATCATGTGTTATTTGAAACAGTGCCAATCAAAGTAAATCAAGTTGGTTAGTTTATATGTAGTAACAATAAGTCACTGTTAGGTGGGAAACTCGCTCTAAAAAGTAATCTGCTTCATCAGGACAGTGTCGGTGTGGTTTGATCAGATATGATCAGTAAACTGAGCAAACAAATGTTGTTAAATGCTGATTGTGACTGTTTGACTCTTTTTTTTCCCTTTCCCACCATGACAAAGACACAAAAGTGCACTTTTACGCAGATGATACACGGTCATATCTGCCAGTCTGGTGACAAGGACGAGACTGAGATATTTGAAAGTGACGGTTGAAATCAACAAAATCTGAAATTTAAGAGTATGTTATCAATTAAAATGGAAATCTTGAAACTAAAAACGTGGTTTATTCATACCAATTAAGAACCATCTCAAAGAAACCAGAACTGAGTTATTAATGCCGCCCTGATCATTGTAACTCTCGATATTCAAAAACAACAAGAACATCAGAATCAAATAACAACAAACATCATTTAAGGAGGAATATCGTCTCAGTCGCTTTGTAACATGTTAAACTTTAATGAGATTTACAGTCATTTGGAACAGAAGATTAACTGCAGGGTGAACTTAACACTTTATTCAAACTTTTCAATCACAATTTAATTAAATTTGTGAACAGACAGTCTACAAATACATATGCTGTCACTTCTAAAGTCTAAGTAAGGTTAGTGTAAGAAAATATATTTGTCCTTAATGATATTTATCATTACAGATGTTTGAATTCACCTCTGAACAGATTTAGATTAGAAGATTTTATGTTCAGCCATTTTGTTCTTGGACAGCTTTCAGTGGATATGAATTTAAGATCTTCCCAAACTGAATTTGTTATTTAATGATTACACATTAAATTCATGATTCTCATCTTTTAAACCACAAACCACAGGTGTTTTTTTTTTGGCTGCTCCACTCGATTGTTTGTCACTTTAGCATCTTTGGAAACGCACTTTGAAACTAAAGAGTCACGAGAAGTTGCCCTGAGAAGTTTCTGTTGTCTGTCAGAGATGTTATCAGTGACCAAAGTGTGCCGTTGTCATCTCACATCACAGTCACCTCACATCGAGATGGCCTGCACAGATAACAGGAATCTCCCGCCCAATTTCACGGCCTCGTTACCAGCTCACAGCTCCGCCGCCATCACGTCGCCATAAATACGCCTGAAGTCGCATCAGTCGCACACAGAGGCCGGACGGGACGAGGTCGTACCGACGACATGAAGCCGACACGCAGCGTCTGCACTCTGCTGGTGAGCATCAACTTTATTAACTATAAGATCTGACGACGCTCTGGTCGGTCACGTGTTACCCTGCGTCACATCCTCCGATTAGCCAGCGATTCTCTAAAGAACTAAAAGAGAAATGATCAATAAAGTGCATAAAAAGTGTGTCAGCGATTAGAAGCTGATAAAGATCAATTAAACAAAACTATAATATGATGCTACATAGATAGATAGATAGATAGATAGACAGACAGACAGATAGATAGATAGATAGACAGATAGATAGATAGACAGATAGATAGACAGATAGACAGATAGATAGACAGATAGATAGACAGATAGATAGATAGATAGATAGATAGATAGATAGATAGATAGATAGACAGATAGATAGATAGACAGATAGATAGACAGATAGATAGACAGATAGATAGATAGACAGATAGATAGACAGATAGATAGATAGATAGATAGATAGATAGATAGATAGATAGACAGATAGAAACATGTATAATACATAATAAATACTTCAGTTATCTATAAATGTCCTTAATGTCCTTGTGTTCTGTATCTTTAACACGTCCACCTATTATTTATCTATATTTATTTATTCAGATTTATCTTTGACCCTTCACTGACTACACGTACTAAATCCAAATTATATTAAAATCAATTTTTGCTAAACAATCAATCAATAACTGGTACTTTAATAGTAATTGGTCATTAACAACAAGAAGACATTTGAATTTCATTCGTGTTTCTGACCAGTATTCTGCTAAATAACCCTTTATCCTCCTGTCCTCAGGTATGTTGCAGTGTATTATGGGTAGTCTCCTCCTCCTCCTCCTCCAAGGCTAAAACTCTTCCTCCTCCTTCTGCTCCTCCTCCTGGGTGTGACACCACGCTGGCGTTCTCCTCAGAGGTCTCCTCCTCGGGCGAAGGGAACGGAAACATCCACAGCAGATCTCTGTCTCCCTGGAGCTGGAGGTCAGTGTGACAGGCAGGAAGCACATCGATCAATCACACCAATCTATTAGTCAACAGGTGTATTAATGAGTGTCCCTGAGAAAAACTTCTAACAGCAAATACTCATCCGTCCTGGTCTGCAATGACTCTGCTCTCATAAACATAAACAGCCGTTATATCGCTCTCTGCACACACACCAGACCCCATTCACAAAAACAGGGATTTTAGCTCATAGAACACAGGAGCTGCTGGTCTGCTGCTGCTTTGATCAGTTAGTTTGTTTGTATTATTGTGTGACTTCGGTGTTTTAAAAGGTTTAGTTCAGCTCCAACACAATATTTCCGTGACACTAAATAAACCAACGAGCTAGTTGATCATGGCAGCAATCGAACAGCAACTGCATCATTTTGTGAGGTAAAATCCCTGTTTTAGTGAATGGAGTCTGGTGTGTGTGCTGTTTGTGGTTAAACCAAAAGGATCTTCCAGGTGTCTCTCTGTAGGGATCCTTTCCATGATGCTGTCACACACTTAGAATAACACTCTGATGATTTTTGTCACCTGTGGGACTCCGTACCTGGACACTGATGTCTGTTTGTTCAGGTCGACCACGGAGAAGAACCGGATCCCCTCCACCCTCTGGGAGGCCGAGTGCAACAGCAGCTTCTGCTCCAGTCCCTACTCCGGACAGGCCGACAGATTCAGCCTGAACTCGGTCCCCATCTACCAGAACGTCCTGGTCCTGACCCGGAAAGACGGGGGGCACTGCTACACCACGTCATACCGCTCTGTGGCCGTGGGCTGTACCTGCATCTGGGCCAAAGCCAGCCAGAACTGAACCACCTGAACCCGAAGGTCTGGGAAACAAACGGGACTGAATAAAAAAAGGAAATGTGGAATTTAATATTTAATTTTTGTTGATTTTTGTCCATATTTTCCCTTGTTTGCCTCTGAGTTTATATTAAAACATACAATGTAAAGAGAGACAAATAAATTGACAAACTAAATTGTTTAAACTGGCTGTCGGTGTGGTTATGTTGTTGGCTAAACCAACAGTGTGTGACAGCATTATGGAAAGGATCCCTACAGAGAGAGACCTGGAAGATCCTTTTGGTTTAACCACAAACAGCACACACACCAGACTACATTCACTAAAACAGCGATTTTAGAGAACAGGACACAGGAGCTGCTGGTCTGCTGCTGCCATTTATTTGTGTTATTTAGTGTCACGCAAATACCACGTTGAATCCAAACCAACTCTTTAAAACACCAAAGTCACACAATAACACAAACTAACTAACTGATGGAGGCGGCAGCAGAGCAGAAACTACTGTGAAATAGTACTGTTTTTGACAATAGAGTCTGGTGGCTTTGAAAAAAAGCAATATAACGACTGTTTCTTGAATTTATAAGCTGATGAGACAGTAAATCATCAAAACAATGTTAAAGGCATAACATTCCTGTAAAGTAAGACTGAGTGAACAGTGACAGCATGTAAACTGCAGTGAGGTGTGTATTAGTGTGTGTGTGTGTGTGTGTCAGCAATGTGGCGAGTCTCATGACGTCTGAAATCCTCATTCAGACTGAAATCAGCTCGAATTAGCTGAAAACAAGAGCACATTGTGGAGACTGGACCTGTGTGTGTGTGTGTGTGTGTGTGTGTGTGTGTGTGTGTGTGTGTGTGTGTGTGTGTGTGTGTGTGTGTGTGTGTGTCACCATGCATGTGACAGCGGCCGGTCTGCAGGACTGAGCAGCGAGCAGGTCAGTGACAGAAGAGCTTCGGAGTAGAAAATGGCTCCTGCAGCGTAGCAGCAGCTCACCGACGACCTCAGGTAGGTTTGATTCCCCCATCGTCTGTCCTGACCTCTGACCTCTGACCCCTGACCTCTGACCCTCTTAATCCTGCTTGTGATTTTGCATTTTGATCTTTCTGTTTTCCTTAAGAAGGCGTTGATTCTCTTGAATGTTTGCAGAGGAAACAGGAACACAGGCAAACACGTTAATGACACTTAAATAGTAAACATGAGGAAACTGTGTGTTTTCCAGGAGCAACACAATAACCTCCATGTTTATCTTAAAGAGTTTTACATCTCAGTTTTACTGCGTTCACATGGATTCAGGTGAGCCGGCCCTACAGAGAGAGACCTGGAAGATCCTTTTGGTTTAACCACAAACAGCACACACACCAGACTACATTCACTAAAACAGGGATTTTAGAGAACTGGACACAGGAGCTGCTGGTCTGCTGCTGCCTCCATCAGGTAGTTAGTTTGTGTTATTTAGTGTCTTGTAAGTTCGGAGTTGGATCTGAACAAACCTTTTAAAACACCCAAATCACACAATAGCACAAACTAACTAACCGATTGAGGCAGCGGTAAACCAGCAACTCCCATGTAAAATCAGTGCTTTCGTCAATAGAGTCTGGTGGCTTAGAAAGACACTCTACAGACACACCAGACTCCATTGACAAAAACAGTGATTTTAGCTGTTTAGCAGCACACCTGTATGACAGCACACCTGTAGGACAGCACACCTGTGACACCACCCACCACCTGATTATAAGAATCCTTTAATCGTTCACAGCGAGCAGAACTCAGGAAACTCTCCCATCATGCCTCGGGTGTCGTTCGCCCTTCCCTCCCTGTGCCTCACCTTCCTCCCCCTGCTGCACCGCCTCCTCCCGTCCCTCCCCCCCACCGTCCGAGACGTGGACATCCCCCCCCTGTTTCGGGAGCGGTTCATCCTGGCAGGGTACCGCCCCGCCGGCCTGCCGTGGCGCTGCTACGTCCTCAGCCTCCTCCAGATCCACAACGAGACTCTGAACGTGTGGAGTCACCTGCTGGCCGCCGTCTGCGTGGTGCTGAGGTTCATGGCGTTCACCGTCCTGCAGGGAGGGGTACTGATCCACTACCGTCCTGTTTGACCTGCTGCCGTCGGGAAGCTCTGTGTTTCACCTCCTGCTGTCTGACCTTTGACCTCCTCAGGGGATCCTGGGTTTCCGGCTGCAGGGTCCTGAGGGTCAGGGCTTCTCCCTGGATGTGTCCTCGCTGCCTCTGGTCCTCTATGTGTCCTCTGCCGTCACATACCTGAGCTGCAGGTGAGCCAAAGAGGCAGTAAACAGTCAGAACATCTACCACTGCCATGATTGGCTAGTTTGATTGTGTTATTATGTATTTTTATTGTTTTATCTTGGGTTTAAAAGTGTTGGAATCGGTCCAGTAGATCAACTCTGCCACCAGACTCCATTGACAAAAAGTAGGAGTTTTTAAAGTAGGAGTTGTTCCCTCTAACACGGCCTCGATCCGTTTGTTTGTGTTATTGTGTGTTGTGTCAGATCCAAACTAATGCTTTAAAACACCAAAGTCACACAATAATACAAACAAACTGACTGATGGAGGCAGCAGCAGAGCAACAACTCCTGTGTTCTGTGAGGTAAAATGACTGTTTTTGTCAATGGAGTCTGGTATGTTTGTGTTTTACGGCGTAAAACCACTGGAGCAACGTAAAAAGCAGCAGGTATTACTGCTCTTTATGGCTGCAAAAGCAGAGTTTAAAATTACATGCTGTCAAAAGTGGCATTTTTG
Organism: Pempheris klunzingeri; assembly: GCF_042242105.1. Lineage (NCBI taxonomy): Eukaryota > Metazoa > Chordata > Actinopteri > Acropomatiformes > Pempheridae > Pempheris > Pempheris klunzingeri. The sequence goes on along the minus strand of NC_092012.1, from coordinate 892,727 downwards.
TTGTGTTTTTACTCCATACAAAGCTGCATTTTAATGTTTATTGCCAGTAAAATGGCTTTTTTTTGTTTTTTTACAATGTAAAAAGCAGCATTTACCATTACAGGCTGTAAAATACTGTAGCAATATCAGTTTTTTTTGACAAACAGAGGATGAAAAATTATGATAGTTACACTTACTCTAACCAGAAACAATTCTTGTATCGGTCTCTTCAGAGCCACCAGACTCCATTGACGAAAACAGTCATTTTACACAGGAGTTGCTGGTTTAGCACTGTCTCGATCAGTTAGTTTGTTTGTGTTACTGGGTGACATCGATGTTTAAAATGGGTAGTTCACATCCGACACAATATTTATGTAACACACAATAACACAAGCACACTAACAGATGGAGGCAGCAGCAGACCTGCAGCTCCTGTGTCCTGTCAGCTAAAATCCCTGTTTTTGTGAATGGAGTCTGGTGTGTGTGCAGAGAGCGATATAGCGTCTGTTTAGACACCAGGATATGGACAGATAGGACCCAGGGTTAAAAACAGCGTAGTTGCCCTTTAACTAACTGACTAAGTTGTGTGTTGCAGTGCTGCGGCCCACCTGCTGCAGTCCCACTCTGAGCACGCTCATTACTCGCTCTTCTTCCTGGACTATGTGGGCGTGGCCGTCTACCAGTACGGCTGCGCTCTGGCTCTGTACCTGTACAGCTCTGACCCCACCTGGACACAAAGCACCCTGGGACAGGTGTGTTCCTGTGTGTGTGTGTGTGTGTGTGTTACATCCATTACGTCCCAGTGAGTGTGTTCAGACGTACTGATGGCGTCCTGTCCGGCAGGTCTTCCTCCCGGCCGCCGCCCTCCTCGCCTGGTTCTCTTGCACCGCCTGCTGTTACGCGAAGCTTCGTTTCCGGCGGCCGTACCCGCTCCACAGGAAGCTCTGCCAGGTGGTGCCGATGGGCGTGGCCTACCTGCTGGACATCAGCCCCGTCGCCCACCGTCTCGCCACCCACAGCTGGTCGAGCAACTCTGCGCTGCCGCTGCACCTCCTGCAGGTGGCGCTGCTTCCTCACTTTATCATTTCAGGGGCCCCTGAGTGGCCCCCCTGCCAGAGTCAGCGACTAAACTAAAACGTTTCTGTTTGTGAAAGCTTTTGGTCATTTTGATGACTTCCCGTGTGCTCGTGTCCTTTAGTTTTATTCTCCTTTTAACCACCTTGTCTGCTTTGATTTTGTTTTGTAGAGCATTAATAGAGCTAAATAAATAAATCATGTCAACGTCCCGCCAAAGCAGCTTCCTCTAACTGTCCTCTGTCCTTCCTCCACCAGGTGGTGCTGTTCCTGCTCTCGGCCTTCTTCTTCTCCTGCCCCGTTCCCGAGCGTTTCTCTCCCGGGCGCTTCGACATCGTCGGCCACGGCCACCAGCTCTTCCACGTCCTGCTGTCCCTCTGCACGCTGGCCCAGCAGGAGGCGCTGTTCCAGGACTTCCTGTGGCGGCGGCCCGCGCTGGTCCGGGAGTTCGGAGATGAGCGCCTCCTGCTGGCCTGCGCCTCCTTCCCCTGCCTGACGCTCTGCTGCGCCATGACGGCGCTCGCCATGAGGAGGCGAGCTCAAGCTCAGCTGATGAAAGAGCAAAGATAGAAGAAGAAGAAGAGGAGGAAGATGATGAGGAAGAGGAAGATGTGACTCCATGCACACAAACGTCTGAAGGATCTACTTTGCTTCGGGGACTCTGAGTGTGTTTGTGTCCTCGGGGCAGACGGTCGGCTGGATTTTCTGGTTTCTGCTCTTTTTCTTTCACAGTAACATTGAACATGAAATCAGCTGACTTTTACACCTTAAAGTGGAACATTTGAAACACAAACTGTAGAGAAACAGCAGCATCTTCCTCTTTTTCTGTGTAATTACAACAACGTTTGGCCCAAAGACACTTTTATTCCCACAGACTCACGTTGTGAAAGACCAGTTTTTGAGCGTCACAACCTGCAGAATGACTCTTTTCACATCACAATTTGATCCGTTCAGTCCGAAAACATGTGGAAAGTCTAGAAGAGCCGAAGTCGGTCACCAATCAGAGCATCATGACTTCTTCTGTAGCCTCCTCGATGGAGGGCAGGACAGCACAAGCTCTCAGACTGTTCATGGTTTGTGTCCTGTGAACTTTTATCGAGTCCAAACAATAGTTGATCCCGAGGGAGGAGAAACGTCTGTGCGTCTGTTTGAGCTCCTACGGTTCAAACCACCGACAGCATCTCATGTGAACACCGTTATCACAGCTGAGAAACATTACATCTCTATTCCTTCTTTTTGCTATTTAGAGTTTTTACCAAATAATTAGGCTTCATGAGTAAAAACCAAACTGCGAGGAGAAATAAAGTGATTTCTACAGAAGACAAATAAAGACGGCTTCAAACTTCTATGACTGTTTTCATGTTTTACAGGATAAAACCATGAGTTGAATTAACGTCCTCTCCTGTTTTCACTGTTTCACCTGTCAGAGAAAACAGAAGTGAAAACCCCTGCACATAAAACTGAAACTGTTCACATGACCAGACACCGGAGGAATAAAGAGGGGCAGCAGTAACATAAACTCCCTTCTGGCTGGTTATCTGTCTCCGTCAGCTCTCGGCAGGACTCGCTCCACCAGTCAAGCAGTAAGCGTCAGTTGCAGTGTTTGGGTGGAGCTGCTGATAATGTTCCACTTTCAGTTTGATTTGGGCTTTAATGAGCTTATCTGTCCCGGCTGCTTGTGGTCACACGAACCGCCGTAAAACCCCGAGAACGCTCCCTCTGTGCTGCAGAGTCCTGAGCAGACTCTCCGTCTTCACACCTTTATTTTGTAGAGAAAAGGAATAAAAAACACTATAAAGTTGCAGTATTTTTTACAGCCATAACTCTGGAGTCAGTATTTCTTTCCATTAGTGGAGTTAAAGATGTGAAGTTTGTCCTGAAGGTGGCGCCGGAGGGGTTCATCCTCTGGGCTGAGGCGTGTTAAAGCAAACTGTATTTACACGATACTTTTCATAAAAGTTAGAGCAGTTCAAAGTCCTTTCCAAATGACTCACTAGCTAATAAAACAGAAGAAATCCAGGCAGTAAAATAATCAAATGAAGGGAGATTAATGCCAACAGAGTCTGAGACAAGAAGTACATGAGTTAAAACGGTAAGAATGTAAAGTATGAGGATAACAAAGTGGAACAAAAAAGAAAAATACAAAACAAACAACATTGAATGGATAAAATACAACAACGGTACATTTCTACACATGTTTAGCCTAGCTTAGCCTAGCTTAGCCTAGCTTAGCACAAACACTGGAGGCAAAGGGAAACTGTCAGTGTCAAAAGAGAAAAAAACAATCCACTTATTAACATGTTTCATAGCTAACTTAGCTAACATGCTAACGGTAGTCAGCTGGGCTGTTGTTGTCCAGAGCTAGCCGCTAGCATGCGAGCTAGCTTGTAGCAGGTATGCTACAAACAAAGCTTTACGTGACTATTTACACAAAATTCATGAAATCCTACAATCCTCCTGTGAGTTTTATTAACGTTACACAAAGATAAAAAACCCAAAAGTGACTTTTGTTCCTCCTTTAAGGCCGCTAAGCTAGCCGCTAATGCTAACCCTTCGTTCTGAGCAGGATAAACATGTGATAAAAGTGTCCGAGTGTTATTTTAACAAATGAAATGACGTTTAATAATGTAAATACTGTTTTTTTTTTCTTTCTTTCTGAGACACGTTCCCAGTTTTAGGGCTCGTGAGTAAATTAATTTTAAAAAATGAATGTAACATGAATAAAAAGTTGCGGAGCAGAAGGAGGAGGGTCACGTTCAGAGGAAGAAACGGGAATTTCTGAGATCAAAACGGTGAATTAAAGAGAAAAGAACTCAAACATTCCCTGAGATTATAAAGTCAAACATTTCCACTTGTAAACTCTCCTCAAAGTCCGGATGCTTCTTGTAATCTGCTGATTCTGGTCTCAAATCAAGAGTATTTCCTTTTCACAGAATCTGATTGTAAAGTATAATTTGATAAGTTGGTCTGGAGGCAGAACACAGAGTGAATCTCTAACTTTAGTCTCATTCCTCAGATGTATTTCTACGACATGTAGTTTCCCTTCGCTTCCTGTCTTTGTGCTAAGCTACGCTAAACATGTCTCCAGTGTAGAAACAGTGTGTGTGTGTGTGTGTGTGTGTGTGTGTCTTTAAGCAGCTCAAACAGCTGAGCTCTCACCGTTTGTTCAGTCTGTCAATGAGTAAACGTGCAGCAGGACCGACGGCTCTCATTCACTGTCTGCACAGCTGTGAGCCCCCGACAGGTAGGAGGCTGCACACACACTTCACCTCTGTTTCACACACACTTTACCTCTGCTGCACACACACTTTACCTCTGCTTCACACACACTTTACCTCTGCTGCTTCACACACACTTTACCTCTGCTTCACACACACTTTACCTCTGCTTCACACACACTTTACCTCTGCTTCACACACACTTTACCTCTGCTTCACACACACTTTACCTCTGTGTGTTTAATATTCACTTTGGTTTCTTTGGTTTAGTCTTTAACCTTCTGTTTAGTCTGTTGGATCTGAAAGTCTTTAACTTTCTGCAGTTATTTAATCATAAATGTTTAAATGTAAAGAGTCATAAAACTAATCTGCGACTTATTTTAGCTGATTTTTCGGGGGGGATTGAAAAATATCAGTGATACAAACAAACTAATAATCATCAGTAGAACATTCACTGAGAACTACACACTCTGACATGCTTCACTTTACTTGAGTATTTCAGCTCTAAAGTTGTTTTACATGTAAAAACATCTGATATGTTAATATTATTGATAATAATGATGTAACGTTAAGTACTTTCTATGATATAATGCAGTACTTTACTACTGATCTAACGATATTATCTCAGAGTATCTATCTATCTTACAGGTATAATTCAGTAATATAATAATAATATAATCTGATATTCTATAATAATGATGATGCAGCACCAGGAGAGGAGCCATTCTGTGTGCACTTTAAGTACATTTTGATCAAAATACTTTTTAGACAGGGGTGTTTAAAGTAAAGGATCTGATTCTTCCACACAATTAATGACTCAGTTTGTTCGTATATTTAGGAATTATTAAACAATGATATATTATAAAATGTACAATATCAGAGTTTGTAGGAAAAGTCTGACAGCATCTTGGACAGAGCCAGGCTAGCTGCTTCCCTTAGTTTGCAGTCTTTATGCTAAGCTAAGCTAGCCAGCCGCTAGCTGAAGCTGTTTATTTAATGGAGGGATGTGAGAGAGTCATTAATCCGTCAGAAGAGTATTTAATATTGGCTGGTTTTTATCTCCCTCAGCTGCTCTATTAGAATATTTCTCAAACAGGGCAGCAGCTAAACACATGACTATTATTGTACTGGAGGGAGGGAGTGTTAGAGGCTGAAGGACTGAGGCTGTGTCCTCGCTGCTGCTTCTTCTTCTGGTGACGTAGTCTCTTGGAGGACCTTCTTCTTCTTCATGTCCCTAAAATGTCAGAAGTCAGTCAAATGTCAGAATGCCAGAAGTCAGAGTGAGAAAAGACTTCAGACATGTTGTTCATCAGAGGAGACTAAAGAAAGACAGAGAACATGTTGATCCAGAACAACAGTGGATGTAGAAACAGAACCTAAAGAAAGACAGAGAACATGTTGATCCAGAACAACAGTGGATGTAGAAACAGAACCTAAAGAAAGACAGAGAACATGTTGATCCAGAACAACAGTGGATGGAGAAACAGAACCTAAAGAAAGACAGAGAACATGTTGATCCAGAACAACAGTGGATGGAGAAACAGGAACTAAAGAAAGACAGAGAACATGTTGATCCAGAACAACAGTGGATGGAGAAACAGAACCTAAAGAAAGACAGAGAACATGTTGATCCAGAACAACAGTGGATGGAGAAACAGAACCTAAAGAAAGACAGAGAACATGTTGATCCAGAACAACAGTGGATGGAGAAACAGAACCTAAAGAAAGACAGAGAACATGTTGATCCAGAACAACAGTGGATGTAGAAACAGAACCTAAAGAAAGACAGAGAACATGTTGATCCAGAACAACAGTGGATGTAGAAACAGAACCTAAAGAAAGACAGAGAACATGTTGATCCAGAACAACAGTGGATGGAGAAACAGAACCTAAAGAAAGACAGAGAACATGTTGATCCAGAACAACAGTGGATGGAGAAACAGGAACTAAAGAAAGACAGAGAACATGTTGATCCAGAACAACAGTGGATGGAGAAACAGAACCTAAAGAAAGACAGAGAACATGTTGATCCAGAACAACAGTGGATGGAGAAACAGAACCTAAAGAAAGACAGAGAACATGTTGATCCAGAACAACAGTGGATGGAGAAACAGAACCTAAAGAAAGACAGAGAACATGTTGATCCAGAACAACAGTGGATGGAGAAACAGGATGAGGAGTGTTTAGTTAGCAGTGAATTATAAACCAGAAGTTTATTTCCCAAATATCAAACTGTTCCTTTAAATCTAAATAATGCCTTTAAAGCTGAGGACCCCCAGAGTGACTCACCTGTCCAGGTGGGGGCGCTGCAGCTCTGATTTAGTCTCTTTGTTTATCAGGAGTCAGTCGGGATGATTAAACTGCTCCTTCTTCCTCCTCCTTCTTTTAGCTGTTGGTGTCTCCAGTGTTACAGATTAACTTTAACTTTTGTGTTTTAATGTTGTTTAATGTTTACACACACTCACTCACACACACACACACACTCACACACACACACACACACACATACACTCACACACACACACACACACTCACTCACACACACACACACTCACACACACAGGTATAAAGGTGTGTTGTTCGGCCTCACCATCGGTACACTGACATCGTCTCACATTCCTGTCACACACTCACGGTGAGGTCACACTGAAGTCGGCTCTCACTTCCTGTTCTCTCAGCACTCCTCCGCTCACCCTCCTCTTCCTCTCTCTCTCTTTCAGAAACACCTCCTGGGGAGTCCGACCCCCTCGGCGATCATGGCTGCAGTCGGAGCGGAGGTCGCCGGGTCCCTCTGCTTCCCGCCGCCGGGAGTCGTCGGTTTCTTCATCCTCCTCCTCCTCCTCTCCATCTTCCTCACGGCTCTGTGCAGCAACTGTGGCAGGTCAGCTGGTGGTGAACACACACACACACAGTCCATGATCAATGATCAGTGAAGGATGAATCATCCAGTGGAGCTGAGTCCTTTGAATCAACCTCCTGTTGGTGGAGCCGATTCTCCATTTAGAGCCATTAAACCACCACAGAAGAAGAAGAGACACAACCAGCTGACGTGATTAAAAGAGCTCCAGTCAAAGTTCAAAGGAGAGCATGATAGGAATCAGACATTTGGAGTTTATCTGTCCTCATCCTGGTGTCTGAGTGACTGGTAGGTAGTAAAAGTGTTGGAACTGGTCCAGTAGATCACCTCAGCCAGCAGACACCAAACGGGCTGCAATGGCTGCAACGTGATCCTTTGGGACAACTGCACCTGATCACAGTAGGTCCACTAAAAGAGCTTGTTTGATCCACTGACAGGCTCAGAGTGTTATTCTCAGTGTGTGACAGCATCATGGAAAGGATCCCTACAGAGAGAGACCTGGAAGATCCTTTTGGTTTAACCACAAACAGCACACACACCAGACTACATTCACTAAAACAGGGATTTTAGAGAACAGGACACAGGAGCTGTTGGTCTGCTGCTGCCTCCATCAGGTAGTGTGTTTGTGTTGTTGTATGAGTTTGGTACTTTAAAAGATTAATTTGGATCCAACACAATATTGGTGTAACACACAATAACACAGACACACTAACTGATGGAGGAAGCAGCAGACCAACAGCTCCTGTGTTCTCTGAGGTAAAATTACAGTTTTTGTCAATGGAGTCTGGTGACTGAGATGATGCACCAGACCAATTTCAAAGTGAGCTACTTGTCATTTTGAAGCCAATATATATAATAAAAAAAAGCAAGGCCCAAGATTAAAAATACTGGATGTACTTTAAAGAATGTGGTTTTGTCCTGAGGGACTTTGTGCTGTAAGAATTAAGAATGCGAACTTAAATCTAACTCTAGTCTATTGCTGTGGTTTAATTAGTTAAATTCCAATCACATGAGAATGGTTTTGAATCTTGCATATAGATTAATGTGTACAGTTGCCCTGATTCGTCTCTTTTTGTTCATCAGACGTTCATTCGAGCTGCGAGAGCCGGAGGAGAAGAACCCATCAGCTCTGATCAGGGTGGTAAGAGACCTTTGACCTCTACTCTGCTGACACGCTCATCTGTTCACTTCAAACCTGCGAGAGGACGGAATATACCTTTAATACCATGTCGATTTACAGGTGAAGCTGGAAGAGGTGATGGTGGTGAGAGAGAACCCGATGATCAACGACATCCAAAATGATGAAAAAGGTCAGTGGACTCTGGAACAGCGATGCGCTTAACAGGCAAAGATTAAAACAATAACAGTAAAACTACCAATTTATTTCTAATAGAATATCATTAGATTGTTAAGGATCCCTACAGAGAGAGACCTGGAAGATCCTTCTGGTTTAACCACAAACAGCCGTTATATCGCTCTCTGCACACACACCAGACTACATTCACTAAAACAGGGATTTTAGAGAACAGAATACAGGTGCTGCTGCTCTGCTGCTGCCTCCATCAGTCAGTGTGTTTGTGTTATTGTGTGTTACACAGTTGTTGTGTTGGATCTGAACTGACCCTTTAAAACACCAAAGTCACACAATAACACAATCAAACTAATTGATTGAGACAGCAGTAGATCAGCAGCTCCTTTTGTAAAATTACCATTTTTGTCAATGGAGTCTGGTGGCTATGAGCAGAGTGACTTTATGGGAGTTTGTGGTTAAACAAAATGCCAAATATTTTCACTTTTCATGCCCTACTTGACGAAGCTAATAGTTTGAGCAACACTTCTTACAGCATGTAATGCTAAATGCTGCTTTTTACAATGTGAAAAGTTATAAAGCTCCAAACTTTTTGCAGGTGAGAAACATTTAAACACCTTTATGTGCTTTAGGTGTCACTCCAGGCCTCCGTAGGAAAACTCCTCTTTTTAAATCTGTCTTTTCTCGATCTTGCTCCTGTGTGTGTGTGTGTGTGTGTGTGTGTGTGTGTGTGTGTGTGTGTGTGTGTGTGTGTGTGTGTGTGTGTGTGTGTGTGTGTGTGTGTGTGTGTGTAGACTTGAGTCCTGCTGAGGAAAGCGTCGCCTCCGTCCCCTCCTGGAGGAGCCACCTGGGGGCATCACAGAGCCACCAGGGTCAGTCTGCCTGTGTGTGAAGCACATGTATGTGCACTAGCCGGGGGGTTTGGTGTCACACGTACTTTAGAGTTTAACATTTAATGAGCACTTTGTTGTGCTTCTGTGAAAAACAATCTAATGTTTTCTGTCTGAAAGCAGCAGAACGTACAAACTGTCACAGAAGACATTTTGACAGGTGACGGTAGGACAAACACAGGTGAGCTGGACCTTAGACAATGAGTGAGGGTCACCTGAATGGAACAGAGCCGTCATTAAAGGGGAACTTCAGTGTTTTTAAACCTGGGGTTGGTAGGTACCAAAAGTTTGGTGGTCCAGTAGGTCGTCTCAGCCACCAGACTCCATTCACAAAAATAGTAATTTTACCTCTCAGAACAAAACAAGTTGCAGGTCTGCTGCTGCCTCGATCGATTAGTTTAAAGGTAATGTGTTGGATATGAACAAACCTTTTTAAACACCAAAGTCACACAAACACAAAAACACTGACTGATGGAGGCAGCAGCAGAGCAGCAGCTCCTGTGTCCTGTTCTCTAAAATCCCTGTTTTAGTGAATGTAGTCTGGTGTGTGTGCTGTTTGTGGTTAAACCAAAAGGATCTTCCAGGTCTCTCTCTGTAGGGATCCTTTCCATGATGCTGTCACACACTTAGAATAACACTCTGAGCCTGTCAACAAGCTCTTTTAGTGGACGTTGCAGCCGCGGTTTAGTTCTCCTTTAACAAGCTGCTGTGTTTAATGACGCCTGACGACAAAGCAGCAACACAGCTGGACAAGTTCTGGTTTTACATGTGCAAATATGTTCAATCAAATGAGCTGCTGGGAGTTCCTGCTGATCCTGAACAGGACGACAGTTCAGATCATCACAGACCCCCCAGCTGTTTGTGTGACACCTGCAGAAACATGAGCGAAATACAAACAGTTTCTTTATTTCAAATGTTCACATTAGTAGAATTTAGTAGGTATAAAGAAGCTGAATGAATACCATGAGCATTGTTCTGAAATAATTAACCCAAATTATCAGGCTCCTGATTAAATATAATATTAAATATAATATATATATATAAATATAATTTATGTTTTAAATAGATACATTTGTTTTTACATTTTGATTAAAAAAAATCAAAATTTGTCCTTTTTTAAAATGTATTTCTATAGATGTTTTATTTATTTTTTAACCTTATTTTTATTTTGTAACTGTTTTATTTAATTTACTTTTTATAAAAAGGTGAACGTCAGGTTGATATTTTCCACAAAAACTACATTATATGGTCCAATTTGTTCATGATAAAACTTTTTAAAAAACAGATTCATAAATTAGTAGAATGTAATTAATTAAAGTGTGTGTGTGTGTGTGTGTGTCCTCAGATGTCCAGACCAATGGCAGTGCAGCAGTGATGAAGACGGCAGGTGAAGGTGAAACTGAAAGATTTTTTAAAAAACATTAAAACCTGATCAGACCTCCAGCACTACATTTCCCATGATGCAACATTCCCACCACCACTCTGTGTGTGTGTGTGTGTTCAGAGTGGAGTCCTGAGCAGGAGGATGCCGTCCCGTTCACGCCGTGGAGGAGCCACCTGAGGGCGCCACAGAGCCAGGGTGCGTGATTAAAGGGACAGTTCACCAATTAATGACAGAAAAACAGACAAAACCACAAAAGATTTTCTGTTTCCAGCTTCGTTTGCTGCTTTTCTTCTTCTTCACTTTGTGTGAACGTGTTGTTCTCAGTTCAGGGAAGCTGTAAAGGGACATTTCGCTGTTTTCTGGCCAAATTATTAATCCATTAATGTGATTATAACACATGTAAACATTCGCATTTTATTAATGAGCAGAACGTTTTTACAAGGTGACACTTAACAGCACTGATTCACCACGTTGGCTGAATCACACACTGATAACATGTGGATCAAACACATGTATGACACATGCAACACGTACATAACATGTAAAACACATAAACAACATATGAACAGAGGCTTGGATCTGAATTAATCTGAAGATTAAAGTGGAAAATTAACGTGAAAAAATGAGTTAAAAAAGTTTTATATTCATAAATATATTCATGATATTATCCTGAACGACCTCATCAATTTAGACTTTACAATCTTTTTTACGCAGAAATCCTGACGCTGCTGTTCACAGGTTTTTCTTTATAATCTCAGAGAATTTAACGGTAAATTACCGTCCTGCCGCGGCGCCGTCAGATACAGTGAAGAAGAAAAAGGGGAACAAACCGTTCGGAAAGAAGATTAAAGAGATGAAAGAGAAAAACAAGATTACATAGATAAATTAGATTAAAGAGATTAAACCAGATTAAACCAGATTACAGAAAACAGCGTCTTGTAACGAGTCAAACTGCCGTGTGTCTCCAGCAGGTATGAACAGCTCCGCCCCTTCAGACTCTGACCACATCTACCACGTCATCGCCGACGGCGTCAACGGCGGAGGCGGGGCTTACCTGTCACCACCGACCAATCAGGAGCCGGGTGTTCGCTCGGTAGCGGCGGTGGACTCGAGCGACGGGAGTTCAGTGTACGCACGAGTCAGCAAGAAGGTGAAAGTGACCACGCCCCCTGCTCACACACCTGAGGAGGAGGAGGAGAAAGAGGAGGAGTCCTCACCTCCGCTGCCTGACAGGAAGACACGGCTGGAGGGATGAAGGTGACGATGAAGGTGACGATGATGATGATGACAGAGACTGAAGATGAAGGACAGCTGATGAGAACATGATGAGACAAACGAGGACAGGTGAAGGTCGGAGGCCCCTGAACGCCTCGTCCCATCACACAGCCAATCACATCGAGCGATTTCCGACCAGCCGTCACCTTTCAGGCCGACCTGCTTCCACCTGGTCGCCATGACGATGACAGAGGATCCACATTCGTCATCACATTTCTGTTATTTCTACTTTTCAGACTTTGTTATAATCTGGTTTTACACATCTGAACTGTTTTAGTCCGTTAATCTGGTTAATCTGGTGAATACTCCATTCTGATTGGCTGCTGGGTGTCAGTTGAATGTGATGTAGGAGTTTAAGTCTTGGTCTGAAATCGGCAGGTTTGGTTCGTCTAATTCAGCCAACAGGGTCATAACTAATGAAGTTGTTGTTAGCATGTTAGCGTGATCCTGTCTAAACCGACTGAAAATAAAAACTAGAACCAGCAGAGGATTCATTGTTTCTGCTGCAGGAGGCTCAGACTTCAGTCCTGACCTGTGACCTGTGACCTTTGAACCGCCGTGTTGCAAGTTGACGATGTCATTAAATTATGTTATGAGTGCTACAGAACGCCATGACAACGTTCTGTGCAGGAGCATCACCTGGACCTGTGTGATGGTGAAGCCATCATGTGTTCGTGCTCACAGTTTCTCCTCTGTCATTAAACTTTATTCAACATGAAGGGACAGTTTGTCTTCACACCACAGAGACAGACGGAGGGTCCTGACTGGAAAACACTATCGTGGGTTATTAGCTGTGTGTTAATTATCATTTCAACCTTTTTCTCAAAATGCAAAAACAAACCCTAAACATCTTCCTCCGCTCAGTGTGTTTGTTTGCTTCGCCCCCCCGGGGGTCAGCGGCCAGACGGAGTTCTATTGGTGAGAATGAATCAGAGTCCACTGACTCTGATCCACACAGAGACTTGGTGGACTTTCTGGTCGTTGCAGATTTCTTCTCTGATTTTGTTCTTTTGACTTGATGCTGAAAAACGAAGGTTCCTCTTTGATAAATGTGTTTTTCTGTCATTTAAACTGAGCAGTTTAAAAAGAGGGTGTTTCAGCGTGACGGCAGATTATTTCATCACTTTGTGTGAACGTGGGTCATCCGGCTCAGGCGATGTCTGCAGGCCTGTGATTGGTCGGTGAAAGTTTGGAGTTCAGTTGCAGCATTTAGGAAATCCTGGTGAGTCAGTGGGAGTTCACATGAAGCTGCTGAGTCACAACGACCTACTGTAACTGGCTGAGTGTGTGTGTGTGTGTGTGTGTGTGTGTGTGTGTGTGTGTGTGTGTGTGATCACGTCCATCAGCTGTTCAGACAGTTTAAGGTCGACAACCAAAACTGAGCTCAGAGACTGTTTTTATACATCATGTGTTCGAAACCAGGTGTAAAAACATGCTGAGAACAAACTGCAACGTGATCCTTTGGGACAACTGCACCTGATCACAGTAGGTCCACTAAAAGAGCTTGTTTGATCCACTGACAGGCTCAGAGTGTTATTCTAAGTGTGTGACAGCATCATGGAAAGGATCCCTACAGAGAGAGACCTGGAAGATCCTTTTGGTTTAACCACAAACAGCACACACACCAGACTACATTCACTAAAACAGGGATTTTAGAGAACAGGACACAGGAGCTGCTGGTCTGCTGCTGCCTCCATCAGTCAGTGTGTTTGTGTTATTGTGTGACTTTGGTGTTTTAAAGGGTTTGTTAAGATCCAACATAATATCTGTGTAACACACAATAAAACAAACAAACTAACTAATCAAGGCAGGGGTAGCTGATCAATGGTCGTGTAAAATCCCTGTTTTAGTGAATGTAGTCTGGTGTGTGTGCTGTTTGTGGTTAAACCAAAAGGATCTTCCAGGTCTCTCTCTGTAGGGATCCTTTCCATGATGCTGTCACACACTTAGAATAACACTCTGAGCCTGTCAGTGGATCAAACAAGCTCTTTTAGTGGACCTACTGTGATCAGGTGCAGTTGTCCCAAAGGATCACGTTGCAGCCATTGCAGCCCGTTTGGTGTCTGCTGGCTGAGGTGATCTACTGGACCAGTTCCAACACTTTTACTACCTACCAGTCACTCAGACACCAGGATGTGGACACAGAGGATCATGGGTAGAAACAGTGGAGTGACCGTTGTCTCTCATCATCTTTTCCTCCTGTCTGTCCATGCGTCAGCAGAGGGTCACCTGGTCTGACCGGAGGACTTCCACAGTGAAGCAAGAGTTCCTCAAATCTCTGCTTCATTTATTCCCTCATTCAGATTTGTTTTTAACTTATTTTGCTCTTTTTCATTTATTTTATTATTATTATTATTAGTAGTAGTAGTATTATTATGACATGACGGTAAAAACATGCCGTAATTTTCCTTTAAAACCTGAACGGTCGTCAGTATCAGTGTGTGTGTGGAGCTGCACGTAGTGGCAACACACTCGTGAGCTACGTGACACACACACACACACACACACAGAGTTACGTAATCACTCTCTGATCTCCTACAGACTCTGTGTTACCATCACACTGTTACTGCAGTACAAGTACACACAGTACTACACACAGTACTACATGTAGTATTTGTAATGTTTCTGTAATCCGATTTGAATATTTGTTGTTTTTGCAGTTGTGCACTTCACTGCTTCAGTGTTAGATATGGAAGGTTCTGAAGTACTAGGAAGTATCATGAAGTACTAGGAAGTATCATGAAGTACTAGGAAGTATCATGAAGTACTAGCAAATATCATGAAGTACTAGGAAGTATCATGAAGTATTTTAGGAATCTGTGTGTAGGTGAAACATACAGACTGTGTAGTAGATAGAAAACATAGTACTGTAGTACTGTAAGTACCCCAAACACTGTAATACTCCTCTGACCTACTGCACAGTAATGTTCATATTTGTACTGTGATCATGTACTCTATGCAGTACTGTGTGTACTTTGTGTGCAGCTGATTGTTAGAAACAGACTGATAAACGGCATGCTGATACACAACTGTAGTAGTACAGTAGGAGTACTGCAGTAGTACTGTAGTAGTACAGGGATGTGATGCTTTGCAGTAATACAGCATTACAGTAGTACTGCAGTAGTACAGTAGCAGTACTACAGTATTACAGTAGTACTACAGTAGTACAGCAGTACTACAGGGATGTGGTGTTTTGCAGTACTACAGTATTACAGTAGTACTGCAGTAGTACAGTAGTACTGCAGTAGTACAGTATTACAGTAGAAGTACTGCGTACTGTGGTGTTTTGCAGTACTGCAGTAGTACAGTAGTACTGCAGTAGTACAGTATTACAGTAGAAGTACTGCGTACTGTGGTGTTTTGCAGTACTACAGTAGTACAGTAGTACTGCAGTAGTACAGTATTACAGTAGAAGTACTGCGTACTGTGGTGTTTTGCAGTACTACAGTATTACAGTAGTACTGCAGTATTACAGTAGTACTGCAGTAGTACAGTATTACAGTAGAAGTACTGTGTACTGTGGTGTTTTGCAGTACTACAGTAGTAGTGCAGTAGTACAGTAGTACTGCAGTAGTACAGTATTACAGTAGAAGTACTGTGTACTGTGGTGTTTTGCAGTATTACAGTAGTACTGCAGTAGTACAGTATTACAGTAGAAGTACTGTGTACTGTGGTGTTTTGCAGTATTACAGTAGTACTGCAGTAGTACAGTATTACAGTAGAAGTACTGTGTACTGTGGTGTTTTGCAGTACTACAGTATTACAGTAGTACTGCAGTAGTACAGTAGTACTGCAGTAGTACAGTAGTACAGCAGAAGTACTGTGTACTGTGGTGTTTTGCAGTACTACAGTAGTACAGTAGTACTGCAGTAGTACAGTAGTACAGTAGAAGTACTGTGTACTGTGGTGTTTTGCAGTATTACAGTAGTACTGCAGTAGTACAGTAGTACAGTAGAAGTACTGTGTACTGTGGTGTTTTGCAGTACTACAGTATTACAGTAGTAGTGCAGTAGTACAGTAGTACTGCAGTAGTACAGTAGTACAGTAGAAGTACTGTGTACTGTGGTGTTTTGCAGTACTACAGTAGTACAGTAGTACTACAGTAGTACAGTAGTACAGTAGTACAGTAGTACAGTAGAAGTACTGTGTACTGTGGTGTTTTGCAGTACTACAGTATTACAGTAGTACTGCAGTAGTACAGTAGAAGTACTGTGTACTGTGGTGTTTTGCAGTACTACAGTATTACAGTAGTACTGCAGTAGTACAGTAGTACAGTAGAAGTACTGTGTACTGTGGTGTTTTGCAGTACTACAGTAGTACAGTAGTACTACAGTAGTACAGTATTACAGTAGAAGTACTGTGTACTGTGGTGTTTTGCAGTACTACAGTAGTACAGTAGTACTACAGTAGTACAGTAGTACTGCAGTAGTACAGTATTACAGTAGAAGTACTGTGTACTGTGGTGTTTTGCAGTACTACAGTAGTACAGTAGTACTACAGTAGTACAGTAGTACTGCAGTAGTACAGTATTACAGTAGAAGTACTGTGTACTGTGGTGTTTTGCAGTACTACAGTAGTACAGTAGTACTGCAGTAGTACAGTATTACAGTAGAAGTACTGTGTACTGTGGTGTTTTGCAGTACTACAGTAGTACAGTAGTACTACAGTAGTACAGTAGTACTGCAGTAGTACAGTATTACAGTAGAAGTACTGTGTACTGTGGTGTTTTGCAGTACTACAGTAGTACAGTAGTACTACAGTAGTACAGTAGTACTGCAGTAGTACAGTAGTACTGCAGTAGTACAGTATTACAGTAGAAGTACTGTGTACTGTGGTGTTTTGCAGTACTACAGTAGTACAGTAGTACTGCAGTAGTACAGTATTACAGTAGAAGTACTGTGTACTGTGGTGTTTTGCAGTACTACAGTAGTACAGTAGTACTGCAGTAGTACAGTAGTACTGCAGTAGTACAGTATTACAGTAGAAGTACTGTGTACTGTGGTGTTTTGCAGTACTCCCTCACTCAGAGCTCAGTCCAGTAAACAACAGTCCTCAGTGGGGTGTGTTCCTGCTCTGCTGAGCTCCACCAATCAGAGAGCAGCTCCTCACCACGTGGTTCCCTTGTTTACTACGAGGCTGCGGAGCCTCAGAGGGGCTGCTGGGAAAACCAGGAGCGGATCAGCTGACCGGAGAACAGCCAGCGGGAGCAGGTGAGTTATTCTGTCTTAGCGTCACCACTCTCTGTGCTTTGAGACTTCATCCAGGTGCATTTTGGGAAATGTAGGACCTGGAACAGAACAGGAAGAGTAAATGTTTAAATGAAACCAGAATGAAACAATAGGACAAGAACAAAGTATATAAAAGAGTTGTTTAAAATGAATTAGATACATAAAAAGTATACTGTAAGAGTATATATGGATGTAAGAGTGTGTGTGTGTGTGTGTGTGTGTGTGTGTGTGTGTGTGTGTATATATACTCTTATAGTATAAAAAGTAGCACTAACGTGAGGAAAACTAAATTATATCTACAAGGATGACGTACAGCTACACACACACACACACACACACACACACACACACACTCACACACACACTCACACACACACACACACACTGGTTACATCCTCATTAACTTCTAATCCATATTAATTCAGACCAGGTCCAGAAATTCACCTAATTATAAAGTGTGACAATGATCCGTCCTTTGGCTCGCTGTGTAACACACTAAAGCTTTGAACCAAAGAAACCAATAATTTCACATAAAATACTGATTTTAAATGTATTTTATTGCCTCCGTTGTCACAACTGTGTCCATGGCAACAGTCTGTAGAACTCCATAACTGACCAATCAGAGTGGAGTATTTATCAGAGCTGTATTTAAGAGTGTGGAAGCTTTAGGGGCCAATATATATTTACTGTGGCTTAAATCAGGACCTGAGAGCGAAACGTTGGACCATCTCATGTGGAAATATGTGCTGGTATGACAATAATCCTTGAATCCTTGGATCCTTGGATCCTTGGATCCTTGAATCCTTGACTGCAGGTTGAAGCTTCATGGTCCTCTTCTCGTCCCTCTCAGACTTTTCTCTGGTCAAACGTTTCATCAGAAGCTGGAAACAAGCTCCCGTCCCAGTCTGATCCGGTCCACGTTATGTGTTAACCCCCCCCCCCCCTCAGACTGGCTACAGCCTGCAGCACACACACACACACACATGCTCACACACACTCACTCAGCTCCCATTGAGCAGCGTGGACACACACACACACACTCTCTCCTGCTGTTGTTGTTGTCTGAGTGTTGGAGCTTCAGCGTGCAGGTGAGTGACAGCTGAGGCTCGTTTCCACTGTGTTCTCAGGCTTCTGCTCTCAGATCAGTTTTCAGCCTCTCAGCCTGCAGGAACTGTAACCTGAGTGTGTTTGTGCTGCTCCTCCAGCAGCGTGAGGACTTTAGGAGCTGAACATCCAGACCTGGTTTGGTTTTTGACGCTTCAGAGGTCAAAGTGAGCAGCTCAGGTGTGCACTGATTAGTGGGCATCAATGGTGAGCTGCAGGCTGGGCTTCTTTAGCTGTTTGTGCTCATTGAGGACTCTTATTGTGGAGGGTGTGAACTGGGTACTGAAGGAATCTGATTGGCTCAGAGCTGCACACACACACACACACACACACACACTCACAGGAGGTGTGTGTGTGTGTGTGTGTGTGTTCATATTTGAATCACTACTAAAATGTGGTTATTTAGACACAAGTTTTACCTTTAAAACTGTCACAAAAACAAGGAAACCTGGAGAGAATTCACTGGTTTTCTTTTGTCTTCAGTAATATTTTGTTCGGCTGCAGCTGACACTCATTTCCACCATTTTCTCGATCAAACCGTTCGTTGTTTTTGCTGTAAAATGTCAGAAAATTGAGAGAAGTGTTTTTCCTAAAGCCACAGGTGACAGTTCACTGTCACAGAGGAGCAAAGGAACCAGAAAATAGCTGATTAATCACTTTTCTAAACAGTTGGTGATCAGTTTGACACTAATCAGTGTCGTTTATTCAGAATCAGACTTCAGTAAAAGTATTATCCTCAGTGTCAAACACTAAATGTCCACAAACTTTAATGTGTTTTTGGTCTGTTTTTCCTGGTTTGGTCTCTTAGTTTCAGTGAAGTTGAACTTTAAGCAACAATATAGATGTTTATATGTATGTTTTTATCATCAGTATAAAATATACATTTACTAAAGAGGCTGAAGAGCAATGTATTTTTGATCATCTCAGCCCCATCTGATGCCTTTAGGATGAACCAGAGCTGAAAGGTTTGGTTTTCATAGTTCCAACAAGATACCAGACTCCATTGACAAAACTCATCATTTTACACAGGAGTTGCTGGTCTGCTGCTGCCTCAATTGGTTAGTTTGTTGGTGTTATTGTGTAACTTTGCTGTTTTAAAGTGTTGTTCAGATCCAACACAATATTTATTTAAGACACAATAACACAAACACACTACCTGGTGGAGGCAGCAGCAGACCAGCAACTCCTGTTCTCTGTGAGCTAAAATCAGTGTTTTTGTGACTGTAGTCTGGTGTGTGTGCAGAGAGCGATATAACGGCTGTTAAAGGAGTATGATCTACTGGACTTTAATGTACTTTTGGTCTGTTTTTCATGGTTTGGTCTCTTAGTTCTGGTGAAGTTTCATCTTAATGTTGCAGCAATATAGAATAATAATAGAATATAGACCTGAAACGATTAGTTGAGATGTTTCAGCAAACAGGAGGACTTGATGAACTTGATGGTCAGAAGCAAACTAACTCTGCGGACGTCACGTTCGTGTCGAAATCAGCGATGAAAATAACCAATAATGGAAATAATTGTTTATTTTCATTATTTCCATTCTAATATCTGCTGCCCTGCCCATCAGTGGTGGCCCTCAGAGACGCTCTGGTGGCCCTGCAGCAGCACCAACATGTGGAGGAAACACTGAGCAGAACTTCACGTGTCCACATACTTTTACTGTAGGCCCTACGTGTTTTCCTAATGTGAAAGCTCCTTTTACTCTGAGTCACCGATTAACTGGAAATCTTGAATGGCGGGTGGCGAGGGGTGTGTGTGGGGGGGGTTGGTTGGCATCGTGTTACCTCATGTTGCCATGGCGACGCGGTCTAGTAATGTAGGTGTTGTAATAACCATCATCAGAGTGAGCAGATGTGTTGTGTTAAAGGAACACTGATTAACAGTTGAGGCCATCTGCTGCCTTCATTTTAATCCTCTGCACGCGTCGTTACTGTTTTCCTGCAGTTCCTGTAGGCTGGAAATGGTTAACACACACACACACACACACACACACACACACACACACACACACACACACACAGCGGTCTGACTGTAAATGACACAGCAGCCGGTGAGTCACTGTGATTTCACTCAGATCTGTGGAGCAGAGAACAGAAGAAGAGCAGCCACTGCTCAGGTCGGCTTACGGCTCTGACCGAAATGTGTCTGTTATAGTGAGGATTAAAAGAGTCCATTAACTCTCCTCTTCGGCTGTTTTCTTTATTTGATATTCACAGATTAAATCACAACTTTGCTGATTATGAAGGAGGACAGCCGTTATATCGCTCTCTGCACACACACCAGACTCCATTCACAAAAACAGTGATTTTAGCTCACAGCACACAGGAGCTGCTGCTCTGCTGCTGCCTCCTTCTGTTAGTTTCTTTGTGTTATTGTGTGACTTTGGTGCTTTATAAAGGGTTAGGTCAGTTCTGAGCTAAGTTAGGCATTTGTGTTTTTTTTCAATGGAGTTTGGTGTCTTCGAAGAGAGCGATAGGTCAGCTGTTTGTGGTTAAACAAAAAGGATCTGAGGATCTTACAGTCTATCTCTGAACAAAGCACATGGTTGTTTGGTGTTTTAAAGGGTCAGTTTGGATCAAACACTATATTTGTGTGACACACAACAACACAAACAATCCAAACATTTCATAGTTCCAACAAGATACCAGACTCCATTGACAAAACCCATCATTTTACACAGGAGTTGCTGGTCTGCTGCTGCCTCAGTTGGTTAGTTTGTTGGTGTTATTGTGTGACTTTGGTGCTTTAAGGTGTTGTTCAGATCCAACACAATATTTATTTAAGACACAAGAACACACTGATGGAGGCAGCAGCAGAGCAGCAGCTCCTGTGTCCTGTTCTCTAAAATCAGTGTTTTAGTGAATGTAGTCTGGTGTGTGTGCTGTTTGTGGTTAAACCAAAAGGATCTTCCAGGTCTCTCTCTGTAGGGATCCTTTCCATGATGCTGTCACACACTTAGAATAACACTCTGAGCCTGTCAGTGGATCAAACAAGCTCTTTTAGTGGACCTACTGTGATCAGAACATCAGCGCTGCTCGGACCAACAGACTGAACTGTTTTATTTCAGACTCCAGCTCCTTACAGACGGTCGGACATGTTACCAAAGACTCGTCTGGGGAAGCGCTCTCCTCTCGGGGCGCTGGTGAGCTCCGCCTGCCCGCCAACGCAAACAGGCCTGGAGACGGGTGAGACCTGCGTAGCCATGGCAACAGCAGCAGGCCAACACCCCATCGGCAGAGTCAAAGGTCATCCTGGGCTGAAGGTGAGACGAGGAAAACTTTATTCTACCTGCGTTCAACGACCTCGAAGTCCACACCGGTGTGAGGAGTGAGCCGGTGTTCTTCTTCTTCTTCTTCTCTCTCAGGTGTATTTTCAGTGCGGAGGAGCAGGTGAATCTTCAGGTGTGGCCGACCAGCTGGACCTCATGCAGAGTGATGTTTCTGTCTGGTCTTCATCTCCCTCCTCCTCCTCCTCCTCCTCCTCCTCGGTGTCTCCCTCCTCCAGCAGATGTGTCTCCTCCTCCATTGACGTCCCCAGAAGGTCAGACGTCCTCTCTGCCTCCAGGTTATGGCACACCTCCACACACCTCCACACACCTCCACATATCTCCACCACATACCTCTTCTGATCTCCTCATACCTGTACACGTCTCCACCTGTGTGCAGTAAGTAAATCCCGCCTCCTCTCCTCCTGCAGCCAGAGGAGTCCACAGGAGGTCAACATGGACGAGCTGATGGCGGCGATGGTTCTCAGCAGTTTGTCCTGCAGCCCTCTGCTGCACAGCCCCGCCCACCTGGACAGCACAGGTACGACAGCACCCAGAGAGGAGATAAAGAACAGAAACAACAGGAAACAGGAAACAACTGTAATCAACAGTCATTTTGACCATATAGTTTGTTTTCACTGTGTCCAAGGACTGCAGGTGGAAACTAGCCTCCGAGCTAACCCGGTTAGCCCACGAGCTAACCCGGCTAGCCTCCGAGCTAACCCGGTTAGCCCACGAGCTAACCCGGCTAGCCTCCGAGCTAACCCGGTTAGCCCGCGAGCTAACCCGGCTAGCCTCCGAGCTAACCCGGTTAGCCTCCGAGCTAACCCGGTTAGCCCACGAGCCTGTTAGATAAACCAGTGAGTGAAGTCGAGGGACGTAAACAGCCAGTGGATAAGTAGTTACAGGTGTAACTGTGGGTCTCCTGATATTTAATGTTCTGTGTGTTGATTTATTTTGTGTGTTCTCAGCTCCTCAGATGGACTGCAGTGGCAGTAGCAGTGGCAGTGGAAGTGGCAGTTGCAGTGTCATAGTCAGTTGCAGTGGCGGTGGCGAGCTCTCCGACAGCAGCAGCAGCGGCTACTGGAGCGTCGGCCACAGCAACGGGAGCCCGGCGCCCTCTCCACCAATCACGGAGCCCGCCGCCAGCCCGACCACGCCCCCTGACGAAGGGCTGGACATGGAGCTGGATCAGGTGCTGTTCGATGAGCCGGCGCCGCGGAAACGCAGGGTGAGCAGGTGGTCGTGATGAGGTCGTGATGAGGTCATGATGAGGTCGTGATGAGGTCATGATGAGGTCGTGATGAGGTCATGATAAGGTGACTGAACCGTGGTTTGATCCCACAGAACTCGGTGAAGGCGGCGTACAGGTGTCTGTGGCCGAGCTGTGGGAAGGTGCTGACGTCCGTGGTGGGAATAAAACGTCACATCCGGATGACACACCTGTGGTAAGACTCACCTGACCAGGTTTTCCTCCACGGTTCATCGATAAGGAGACATTTTAGATTAGATAATGAAGAGAATCCACAGCTCCATCATTTAGATTTTTAATATTTTATTTA